>NW_025334699.1:0-214508 GCF_014858855.1 Bufo gargarizans
AATGTTTCTCCAGAGGAGTTCTTTTAATATGTGCTTTGTTTTCAGAATCTAATTACAATAAAGTCAATTACTTCGTGTTATTAAAGTGTTACACTACTCAAACACACCATTTAATTGCTTCCTTTTGGTGCTGCACCGGTACCATTCCCTCTGCAGCCATCTTTCTTTCATCTTACACTTTTCTGCCATTATTATTTTTTAATATATTTGTTCAGCAAAATATCAAATATCTCTGTGTAGAATTATGTACGATGGACAGAGCATAATATATCCGACCACTGATGGGGAAAATATTAATATGCTTTATTTATATAGCATCAACATATTACGTTGTTCTACAGAAAGAATCTATTATTTCACAATGAGCTCCGACTCAGTGGAGCTTACAATTTCATTTGCTTATCGTAGGCAAGTAGGATCCGTTTAGTAGGAAGCCAATTATCTTCCCAGTTTTTTTATGGACACTGGGAAAAAAACAGGCTGCCCAGAGTTTATGTGAAAGCGCTTACTGGTGCTATCTCAGAGACAAGTAATTGCTTGAAAATGCATTGGTTTTTGACATTTGACAGAAGTACAAAAATAGGAGGCATCAGGTTCTTAAAGAAAACACTGTAAGCACAAAGGATTGTATTCACAAAATACGGATACCACCCGCGTTGCATCCACATTTTTTGTGGACCCAATGACTTCAATAGGACATGTTCTATCTTCTGCAGAAATGACATATGGATGCAGAAAGCTCATGGATCTTCCGTGTGTCTTCTGCATCCGTATGTCCTTTCCACAGAAAGATAGAATATGTCCACAAAATGCGGACCACGGATCAGTTGAAATCAATGGGTCCACAAGTAAAGGCAGATGGCACACAGACTGCATACATATTTTGCATATCTGTGGTTTGCTGACCACAAGACAGACATGGTCGTGTGCATGTAGTCTTAGGGAAATTTTAGAATAAAGTTTCCTGCACATACCATATTGTGACTGTATAACCTATGTAAGTCTATGTGGACCTACGGCACCTACTAATCATACATTGGTTTTTGCTTTGAATCCAATTGATAAAATGATGAAATTCTTCATTAACTGCTAAATAATAAAAATATTTTTCCATGAAGCTATTTATGAGGCACAGTATGGCAGCACACTGCAGTAAGGCTCTGTGCAACTGTGTACAGGTTCAGTGCATGCAACTCTGCCATGTGACTGAGGCCTTAAAATATTCTCTTTTATTTTATTGTTTCAGTTCTGCAACACATTTTTATTTTAAACTTTTGAAAGATAACTAGAGTTAGGCCTCTTTCACACGGGCGTCCGTTTTTTTGCCCGGATAAGAGCCGGGTGCGTTGTGGGAAAATGCGCGGTTTTTCCGCGCGAGTGCAAAACATTGTCATGCGTTGCACTCGCATGAGAAAAATCGCGAATGTTTGGTACCCAAACCCGAACTTCTTCACAGAAGTTCGGGCTTGGGATTGATGTTCTGAAGATTGTGTTATTTTCCCTTATAACATGGTTATAAGGGAAAATAATAGCATTCTGAATACAGAATGCATAGTAAAACAGCGCTAGAGGGGTTAAAAAAATAATAATAATAATAAATTAACTCACCTTAGTCCACTTGATCGCGAAGCCGGCATCTCCTTGTGTCTCCTCTGCGCTGAACAGGACCTGGGGTGAGCTGCTGCATTAAATACCTTTGATGACCTTTGATGACGTTTCAAGTTAAGGACCTTTGATGACGTCACTCCGGTCATCACATGGTCCGTCACATGATATTTTACCATGGTGATTCACCATGGTAAAAGACCATGTGATGACCGGAGTGACGTCATCAAAGGTCCTTAACTTGAAACGTCATCAAAGGTCATCAAAGGTATTTAATGCAGCAGCTCACCCCAGGTCCTGTTCAGCGCAGAGGAGACACAAGGAGATGCCGGCTTCGCGATCAAGTGGACTAAGGTGAGTTAAATTAATATATATTTTTTTTTAACCCCTCTAGCGCTGTTTTACTATGCATTCTGTATGCAGAATGCTATTATTTTCCCTTATAACCATGTTATAAGGGAAAATAATAATGATCGGGTCTCCATCCCGATCATCTCCTAGCAAACGTGCGTGAAAATCGCACCGCATCCGTACTTGCTTGCGGATGCTATGCGATTTTCACACACCCCTATTCACTTCTATGGGGCCTGCGTCGCGTTAAAATCGGACAATATAGAGCATGCTGCGATTTTCACTCAACGCACAAGTGATGCGTAAAAATCACCGCTCATGTGCACAGCCCCAATAGAAATGAATGGGTCAGGATTCAGTGCGGGTGCAATACGTTCACCGCACGCATCGCACCCGCACGGAAAACTCGCCCATGTGAAAGGGGCCTTAATCTGTCAGCAGATTTGTACCTATGACCCTGGCTGACCTGTTACATGTGCACTTGGCAGCTGAAGGAATCTGTGTTGGCGCCATGTTCATATGTGCCCGCATTCTACAGTACAGAAGAGACCTGCCGGAGAGCCTCTATCCTGAACTGTGCCAGTGCAAGATACTGAAGTGCACGGTGCATAGCCAGACTTTAGGAGAAGTCAGGTCCTGTCAATCAAAGTGTAGAGGATGGGGCAGTTGCAGAAAGAGCAGAGCCTCTAGGTGTAATGGTAACGCCCCTGTTGCTCCGAGAGGCTCATTTGCATATATTAAAACGTTGTTTTTCTCAGCAATGTGGGAACATATGAACATGGGACCAACACAGATGTCTTCAGCTGCCAAGTGCACATGTAACAGGTCAGCCGGGTTTATAGCAGGAATAGAGCCACATTTACAGCTGACGCCTAGACACTGAGTTGGAATACAGTCAATATAGTCATTGTGCTGCTGCACCATTTATTATAATTACCTTCTAAATAGTACCATAATAACACAGCACATAATAACACCGCACAGAGTCCATTTGACTACCCACGTTTTTCACTTTATTTGCATCACAAACATAGTATTACATTTATGTTGTTTTCCAACATATACTTTTTTTAAGCACGTTCCCCCCATTTTTTCATTCTTCATCACGATTTCAACATTCACATATAATAGTTTTAATGTTCATTTATTATGTTTATTATAAAACATACAATGCAACAGCTCTCTGCAAACCAAATAAAGTACAAAAATAAATTATATTGCTTATGCTATGCTAATAAAGCATAGATGCTTGGCAAATCATTTTGTACAAAATAATTTGAGCCCGTCTGCTGCACGACAAGGCGATCTCTGTTAGGGCTCTTTCACATTTGCGCTTTTCTTTTCCGGCATAGAGTTCCGTCGTCGGGGCTCTATGCCGGAAAAATCCTGATCAGGATTATCCCCATGCATTCTAAATGGAGAGAAATCCGTTCAGGATGCATCAGGAGGTCTTCAGTTCAGGACCAGAACGTTTTTTGGCCGGACAAAATAACGCAGCATGCTGCGCTTTTTGCTCCGGTCAAAAATCCTGAACACTTGCCGCATCGACGGATCCGGAATAATAGCCCATTGAAATGTATTATTCCGGATCCGTCATAACATCTTCAGTTGTTACGACGGATCCGGAAGTTGCATCTGCGCCTGCGCCAGGAAGTAGGAAGGGCTTGGCTGGCGCGAAAACTTCCACTAGACAGCCCGCACGGGAGAAGACAGGGCGTGAAAGAAGCTCCTGGAGGTGAGTATTGTGTGTGTTTGTCCCTTGCATATTTTATTAGTTGTAAAACAAACTAGAAATTTTCTGATAAGAAATAATTTACATACCGGATCCGCTCATCAGTACACAACGGATCCGCTGTTTCAATGGATCCAGACGACAGATCCGGCCCCATACCGGATCCGTACAACGGATCCATCGAAACAGCACTTGATGTTGGCTTCAGGATTTCTGGATCAGTATCTTACCAAAAAAGCCGGAAAGATGCATCCGGGAAAAAAAAAGCGTTCTTACGCGTTTTTCCGGATCCGGCGTGTAAGTCCGGCAAATGGAGTACACGACGGATCCGGACAATGCAAGTGTGAAAGAGCCCTAAGACGGGAACCTAACACTAAATTCTGCCTGTTATGTGCCATGACGGCTACTATACAATTCAGGGAGTGCACTGAAGTGTCAGCCACACCTCCAGTACAAACTGCAAAGAAAAAAAGGGGGCCAGTCAGCACATCCCAATGCGCAGGTGCACGTTGCTATGGCTGAAAACACAACATAGAACAAAACATACAATGCAACAGCTCTCTGCAAACCAAATAAAATACAAAAATAAATTATATTGCTAATGATATGCTAATAAATTAGAGATGCTTGGCAAATCATTTTGTACAAAATTATTTGAGCCCGTCTGCCGCATGTCAAGGCGATCTCTGTAAGATGGGAACCTAACACTAAATTCTACCTGTTATATGCCATGACGGCTACCATACAATTCAGGTTTTGTTCTATGTTGTGTTTTCAGCCATAGCGACGTGCACCTGCGCATTGGGATGTGCTGACTGACCCCCTTTTATCTTTGCATTATGTTTATCATGTTTTATAATTTTGGTGGTATATGTTCAATTAATAAGATTTTGGGTTTTTTTCTTATTTTTTGAGTGTTAGATTGCAGTCTTTCATGCACTTATTGTGAAGATGGTCTGGGAGAACCGTACTCATAATTTTGAAGTAGGCCTGGAGATTCTACTTGACTCATCGGCCCCTAGGACAGAGGAGCATCATAGACCATAAGGATGGTTATCTCGTATTTGTTTCGTATCACTTCTCCGTATTTCCTAATTTGTTGAGAATTGCAGATATTTACTGATTTCTAATAAAGGAGCACTATGGGAAGACTCTGTCATTTATCTGGATAGATTGGATCCGGCGATTATGTGGTCACACAGACCCTGAATGGTGCATAGGGATACATTTTGAACCGGGGCAGCCATACCACACAATTATGTACTGATTAATGAATTTGGATTTAAGGATTAGAGATAGCTTTGCGGTTCGCCCAGCGGTCGTTTTGCTACAAACTTTGTGAGTTCGCGAACATGCGAACATATGGCGATGTCCGCCGGCGCCATATTATTTTGCATTGTGCCGAACTTTGACCCATGACACATCCATCAGGTAGGACAGGACAGCCAATTGAGATGTTTCAGCACATGGACACACCCCCACCCTATAACAGAACCCAATCTGGCAGCCATTTTAGATTCTGTGTTTTGCCAGTGTAGGGAGAGGTTGCTTTGTGGAGCAGGGACAAGCTATTAGGGACATCAAACTGATAGCTAATATGGCCAAAAAAGTCCTTTTAAGGACTGGTATAGGTGTGTTATCAATAGGTGTGATATACTGGGGGGTGTGATATACTTAAAATATACTTTCTAACATAGAAAGTATACTATAGTGCATTTGTATTGTGCAGCAGTTGTGTACGGATCTGCTGCAATACCGCAGCCATATAGAGGGACAAGCGCTATTGGAAAAACTATTTGCAACGGGTGGGATATACCTGTTGCCCAACAAAAAACTGATTGAGGGGTGTGATATACCTGCTTCAACAAAATGCTGACTGACGGCTGTAATATACCTGTTGCCCCATATAAAAAGGGTGGTGTGATATAACTGTTGTGGCAAAAAAAATTAAAATTGAGGTGTGTGATATACCTGCTTCCACAAAATACTAATTATGAGGTTTGATATACCTGCTTCCACAAAATACTGATTAAGGGCTGCGATATACCTGCTTCCACAAAATACTGATTAAGGGGTTCGATATACCTGTTTCCACCAAATATTGATAGAGGGCTGCGATATAACTGCTACCACAAAATACAGATTAAGGGGTTTGATATACCTGTTTCTACTAAATATTGATTGAGGGCTGCGATATACCTGCTTCCACAAAATACTGATTGAGGGCTGCAATATACCTGCTTCCACAAAATACTGATTAAGGGGTTTGATATACCTGCTTCCACAAAATATTGATTGAGGCCTGTGATATACAGTACAGACCAAAAGTTTGGACACACCTTCTCATTCAAAGAGTTTTCTTTATTTTCATGACTATGAAAATTGTAGATTCACACTGAATGCATCAAAACTATGAATTAACACATGTGGAATTATATACATAACAAAAAAGTGTGAAACAACTGAAAATATGTCATATTCAAGGTTCTTCAAAGTAGCCACCTTTTGCTTTGATTACTGCTTTGCACACTCTTGGCATTCTCCTGATGAGCTTCAAGAGGTAGTCACCTGAAATGGTCTTCCAACAGTCTTGAAGGAGTTCCCGGAGATGCTTAGCACTTGTTGGCCCTTTTGCCTTCACTCTGCGGTCTAGCTCATCCCAAATCATCTCGATTGGGTTCAGGTCCGGTGACTGTGGAGGCCAGGTCATCTGGCGCAGCACCCCATCACTCTCCTTCATGGTCAACTAGCCCTTACACAGCCTGGAGGTATGTTTGGGGTCATTGTCCTGTTGAAAAATAAATGATGGTCCAACTAAATGCAAACCGGATGGCATAGCATGCCGCTGCAAGATGCTGTGGTAGCCATGCTGGTTCAGTATGCCTTCAATTTTGAATAAATCCCCAACAATCTCAACAGCAAAGCACCCCCACACCATCACACCTTCTCCTCCATGCTTCACGGTGGGAACCAGGCATGTAGAGTCCATCCGTTCACCTTTTCTGCGTCGCACAAAGACACGGTGGTTGGAACCAAAGATCTCAAATTTGGACTCATCAGACCAAAGTACAGATTTCTACTGGTCTAATGTCCATTCCTTGTGTTCTTTCGCCCAAACAAGTCTCTTCTGCTTGTTGCCTGTCCTTAGCAGTGGTTTCCTAGCAGATATTCTACCATGAAGGCCTGATTTACACAGTCTCCTTTTAACAGTTGTTCTAGAGATGTGTCTGCTGCATGAACTCTGTGTGGCATTGACCTGGTCTCTAATCTGAGCTGCTGTTAACCTGCGATTTCTGAGGCTGGTGACTCGGATGAACCTATCCTCCACAGCAGAGGTGACTCTTGGTCTTCCTTTCCTGGGGCTGTCCGCATATGAGCCAGTTTCTTTGTAGCGCTTGATGGTTTTTGTGACTGCACTTGGGGACACTTTCAAAGTTTTCCCAATTTTTCAAACTGACTGACCTTCATTTCTTAAAGTAATGATGGCCACTCGTTTTTCTTTACTTAGCTGCTTTTTTCTTGCCATAATACAAATTCTAACAGTCTATTCAGTAGGACTATCAGCTGTGTATCCACCTGACTTCTCCACAACACAACTGATGGTACCAACCCCATTTATGCGAAATAAATCCCACTTATTAAACCTGACAGGGCACACCATTTCAGGTGACTACCTCTTGAAGCTCATCAAGAGAATACCAAGAGTGTGCAAAGCAGTAATCGAAGCAAAAGGTGGCTACTTTGAATAACCTAGAATATGACATATTCTCAGTTGTTTCACACTTTTTTGTTATGTATATAATTCCACATGTGTTAATTCATAGTTTTGATGCCTTCAGTGTGAATCTACAATTTTCATAGTCATGAAAATAAAGAAAACTATTGAGAAGGTGTGTCCAAACTTTTGGTCTGTACTGTACCTGCTTTCACAAAATACTGATTAATGGGTTCGATATACCTGTTTCTATCAAATATTGATTGAGGGCTACAATATACCAGCTTCCACAAAATAGTGATTAAGGGGTTTGATATACCTGCTTCCACAAAAAACTGATTGAGGGGTGTGATATACCTGCTTCCACAAAATGCTGATTGATGGCTGCGATATACCTGTTGCCACATATATAAAGGTTGGTGTGATATAACTGTTGTGGCAAAAAAAAAAATATTTGAGGGGTGTGATATACCTGCTTCCACAAAATACTGATTGGGGGAGTGCGATATACCTGCTTCCACAAATTACTGATTAAGGGGTTCGATATACCGGTTTCCACCAAATATTGATCGAGGGCTGCGATATACCTGCTTCCACAAAATATTGATTAAGGGGTTTGATATACCTGCTTCCACAAATTACTGATTGAGGGCTGCGATATACCTGCTTCCACAAAATACTAATTATGGGGTTTGATATACCTGCTTCCACAAAATACTGATTAAGGGCTGCGATATACCTGCTTCCACAAAATACTGATTAAGGGCTGCGATATACCTGCTTCCGCAAAATACTGATTAACCCCTTAGGGACCCATGACGTACCGGTACGGCATGGATCCCGAATCCTTAAGGACCCATGACGTACCGGTACGTCATGGCTTTAATTCGCGATTCCGGTGCCGCGGGGGTTAATCGGAACGGGATGCCGGCTGAAATCATTCAGCCGGCATCCCGTAACAACGCAGGAAGGGGGGGTCATTTGACTCCCCCATATCGACGATCGCAGAAAACCGCAGGTCAATTCAGACCTGCGGTTTTCTGCGTTTCCGGTCCATTCGGGTGTCCTGTGACCCGATGAACTGGAAAAAGACTGCGATCGGTGGCGTGATTACACACCACTAATCGCAGTACGAAGATTTGGAGAGGCGGTGCTGGCCCTGGTGCTGAACACTGCTGTCCAGGGTGCTGATTGGTGCAGGGGAGAGAGGCGCGAGATTCAAACTTCCTGCGCTCCTCTCTCCCTCCTCTTCCTCTCCAGTACCCTGACCGTGCAGCACCGTTCAGCACCAGCTCCTGCGTCCCCCTAATCGTAATCCATCACCCTCCTGCACCCAACGCCACCCAGGTAGGTTAGGGTCAGTGAGGGAGAGGCACCATTAGTAAGGGAAAGAAGGGAAAAGTTAGTTAGGGAAAAAAAAAAAGAACTTTTGCACAAAACTTTCTTTGATCCATCTATCAGACCCCAGACCCCCCCCCCCCCCCCACTGCCACTTGCGTTGTACCGCTGATCAGCAACTTTGAACTTTTTTTTTTTTTCCTAACACTTGCCCCTTTTTTTTCCTTTTTTAGTACGCGAACACCCGTTGCCCCCACACACACGCACATATAATAAAGTTTGCCACACACACACCCATGGCCCGCCGGGTGTTCTCGGCCGAGGAGGCATACACCCAGATTGCCTCCGACTCTGAGAGCCCCAGTGAGGATGAAGATGACCCCACATTCCTTTTATCATCCGCATCCTCCTCATCATCATCGGATGACGATGAGTCACTAAGGCGGCGGAGACGCCACCAGGCGGAGCCAGGGGCCCCACATGCTAGGGATCCCTGGGGTTCGTACTGGTTTCCCGGCCCACCATATAAGTTCACCGGAGCCCCTTGCTGATGAACTTAGCTGGTGTCCCCCAGTGGACTTTGAGCCTGAGATTCCGGATTTTGCTGGCAATCCTGGAATCCAGATTCCCACAGTGGGGTTTACTGAAATAGACTATTTTAGTTTTTTTTCAGTAACCCACTGGTGAATCTGATGGTGGAGCAGACGAATCTGAACGCCCAACAGTTCGTCGCTCAAAACCCAGGCTCATTTTTGGCTAGACCCGGTGGCTGGACACCGGTCAGTGCAGCCGAGATGAGGACATTTTGGGGCCTCGTGCTGCATATGGGTCTAGTCCAAAAACCCAGTGTCAGGCAATACCTATACCAGACCCCACTGTACAGTATGGCCATGACACGTCCCCGGTTTGAGGCCATCCAGAAATGTCTGCATTATTCCGATAATGCAGCATGTCCCCCCCGAGGTGATCCTGCCTATGACCGGCTGTATAAGATACGGCCGGTCATCGATCACTTTGGGGCCAAATTTGAACAGACCTACGTACCTGGAAGGGAGAACGCGGTTGATGAGTCTCTCGTTGCGTTCAAGGGGAGACTCAGTTTCCGCCAATATATTCCCACAAAGCGGGCGAGGTATGGCGTGAAGCGATACAAAATTTGTGAGAGTACTCAGGGTACACTTACAAATTTTGTGTGTACGAGGGGCGAGATTCCCGTATTCAACCCCCAGAATGTCCCCCCACTCTGGGTGTTAGCGGGAAACTCGTGTGGGACCTTATGTACCCACTGCTGGATAATGGTTACCACTTGTACGTGGATAACTTTTATACCAGCATTCCCTTGTTCAGGTCCCTTGCCGCCAGATCCACGTTCGCTTGTGGGACCGTGCGGAAAAATCAACGCGGTCTCCCTGCCCATCCCCTCCAGGTACCTATCCCCAGGGGTGAGACCCGTGCCCTTACCAGTGGAAACCTGTTGCTGGTCAGGTATAAGGACAAGAGGGATGTCCTTATGCTGTCCACAATCCACGGTAACACCACCCTGTGCGAGGTACCGCGGCAACGGTCCTCAAGCCCGATTGTATCGTCGACTACAATCGGTATATGGGAGGAGTTGATCTCTCTGATCAAGTCCTCAAGCCATATAACGCCATGCGCAAAACCCGGGCATGTTACAAAAAAGTTGCGGTCTACTTGGTACAGGTTGCCATGTACAACTCTTTTGTACTATCCCAAAGCGCTGGCAGCACAGGGACATTCCTCCAGTTCTATGAGGCAGTCCTCAAAGACCTGATCTTTTCGGACCGGGAAAGAGCAGGCCGGAGTACCTCGGGAACTGGAGGCGCCCAGATCGTCCCTGGCTAACACTTTCCAGGTGTGGTCCCCCATACTGGAAAGAAGGGACAAACCCAAAAAAGATGCAGAGCATGTGTCACAAGAGGGGGATACGGAAGGACACCACTACTCAATGTGACACGTGCCCCGATCATCCGGGCCTCTGCGTTATCGATTGCTTCAGGGAGTATCACACTTCCATGGAGTACTAAATTTTTATAATCCCCAACAGTCCACTAGAGAACATAAAACACTATGGCTCTCAGACTTTGGAGACACGAAAAAAAATATTTTCCCAAGGCGTTTGGTCAAAAGTTATTTTTATAGCGACGACTTTTACGCACGCGACTATGCCCAATATGCTTTGGAGACACTAAGCAGGCATCCTCAAACTGCGGCCCTCCAGATGTTGTAAAACTATAACTCCCAGCATGCCCAGACAACCTACAGCCATCAGCAGGGCATGGTGGGAATTGTAGTTTTACAACATCTGGAGGGCCGCAGTTTTTAGGATGCCTGCTTAGTGTCTCCAAAGCATATTGGGCATCGTCGCGTGCGTAAAAGTCGTCGCTATAAAAATAACTTTTGACCAAACGCCTCGGATGAACGGTGTTAAAAATATAAAATAAAAACGGTGCCAAAATTCCATTTGAGTCCTTTTTGCCGGTAATAAAGCAAGGGTTAACAGCCAAACAAAACTCAATATTTATGACCCTGATTCTGTAGTTTGCAGAAACACCCCATATGTGGTCGTAAATGGCTATATAGCCGCACGGCAGGGCATAAAACGAAGGGAACTCCATATGGTTTCTGGAAGGCAGATTTTGATGGACAGGTTTTTTTTGGACACCATGTCCCATTAGAAGCCCCCCTGATGTAGTCTAGACTAGAAACGCTAAAAAAGTGACCCCATCTAAGAAACTACACCCCTCAAGGTATTCAAAAGTTACTTTACAAACTATGTTAACCCTTTAGGTGTTCCACAAAACTAAATAGTGAATGTAGAAACAAGTTTAGAATTTAATTTTTTTAGTACATTGCCTCAAAAAAGAGTAATATAGAGCAACCAAAAATCATATTTACCCCTAAAATAGTCCCAAAACAGCAACTACCTTATCCCGTAGTTTCCTAGATGGGGTCACTTTTATGGAGTTTCTACTCTAGAGGTGCATCAGGGGGCTTGAAAGGGTACATGGTGTAAATAAACCAGTCCAGCAAAATCTGCCTTCCAAAAACCATATGACGTTCCCCTTCTTCTATGTCCTGCCGTTTAGCCAAATAGTAGTTTACGACCACATTTGGGGTGTTTCTGCAAACTACAGAATCAGGGCAACCCATTTTGAGTTTTGTTTGGCAGTTAACCCTTGTTTTACTCCTGGAAAAAATGTATTATATTGGAAAATTTTCCAAAAAATAGAAATTTCTAAATTGTTTCTCAATCTGCCATTAACTCTTGTGGAAGACCTAAAGGGTTAATAAAGTTTGAAAAAACAGTTTTGAATACCTTGAGGGGTGTACTTTCTTAGATGGAGTCACTTTTTTGAAATTTCTATTCTAGGGGTGCAACAGGGGGCTTCAAATGGGACATGGTATAAACAAAACCAGTCCTGCAAAATCTGCCTTCCAAAACCTGATTAAAGGATTTGATACACCTGCTTCCACAAAAAAATGATTGAGGGGTGTGAAAAACCTGCTTCCACAAAATACTGATTGACACCCTTTTGCCCCATTTAAAAAGGGTGGTGTGATATAACCGTTGAGGCAGAAAAGATAAAAATTTGAGGGGTGTGATATACCTGCTTCCACAAAATACTAATTATAGGGTTTGATATACCTGCCTCCACAAAATACTGATTAAGGGGTTCGATATACCTGTTTCCACCAAATATTGATTGAGGGCTGCGGTATACCGGCTTCCACAAAATATTGATTAAGGGGTTTGATATACCTGCTTCCACCAAATATTGATTGAGGTCTGTGATATACCTGCTTCCACAAAATACTGATTAAGGGGTTCGATATACCTGTTTCCACCAAATATTTATTGAGGGCTGCGATATACCTGCTTCCACAAAATACTGATTAAGGGGTTTGATATACCAGCTTCCACAAAATACTGATTAAGGGGTTTGATATACCTGCCTCCACAAAATACTGATTAAGGGGTTTAATATACCTGTTACTACCAAATATTGATTGAGGGCCACGATATACCTGCTTTCACAAAATAGTAATTATGGGGTGTGATATACCTGCTTCCACAAAATACTGATTGAGGGCTGCTATCTACCTGCTTCCACAAAATACTGATTAAGGGGTTCGATATACCTGTTTCCACCAAATATTTATTGAGGGCTGCGATATACCTGCTTCCACAAAATACTGATTAAGGGGTTTGATATACCAGCTTCCACAAAATACTGATTAAGGGGTTTGATATACCTGCTTCCACAAAATACTAATTATGGGGTTTGATATACCTGCTTCCACAAAATACTGATTGAGGGCTGTGATATACCTGCTTCCACAAAATACTGGTTAGCCGCCTCCGGACCACCTAACGCAGGGATGCGTTCCGGAGGCGATCAATTCATTCCTCCTTGACGCATCGGCGCGTCATCTCGCGAGACGCGAGATTTTCTGTGAACGCGCGCGCGTTCACAGGATCGGCCGGTAAGCAAGTGGATCTACAGCCTGCCAGCGGCGATCGTTCGCTGGCAGCCTGTAGATGCGATTTTTTGTAACCCCTAACAGGTATATTAGACACTGTTTTGATAACAGCGTCTAATATACTTGCTACCTGGTCCTCTGGTGGTCCCTTTTGCTTGGATCGACCACCAGAGGACACAGGCAGCTCTGTAATAAGTAGCACCAAGCACTACACTACACTACACCCACCCCGTCACTTATTAACCCCTTATTAACGCCTGATCACCCCATATAGACTCCCTGATCACCCCCCTGTCATTGATCACCCCCTCTGTCATTGATCACCCCCCTGCAAGGCTCCATTCAGACGTCCGTATGTGTTTTACGGATCCACGGATCCATGGATCGGATCCGCAAAACACATACGGATGTCTGAATGGAGCCTTACAGGGGGGTGATCACCCCATATACACTCCCTTATCACCCCCTGTCATTGATAACCCCCCTGTAAGGCTCCATTCAGACGTCCGTATGTGTTTTACGGATCCACGCATCCATGGATCGGATCCGCAAAACACATACGGATGTCTGAATGGAGCTTTACAGGGGGGTGATCAGGGAGTCTATATGGGATGATCACCCCCCTGTTAGGCTCAATTCAGACGTCCGTATGTGTTTTACAAATCCGCGCATCCATGGATCGGATCCGCAAAACACATACGGACGTCTGAATGGAGCCTTACAGGGGGGTGATCACCCCATATACACTCCCTGATCACCCCCTGTCATTGATCGCCCTCCGGTAAGGCTCCATTCAGACGTCCGTATGTGTTTTACGGATCCATGCATCCATGGATCGGATCCGCAAAACACATCCGGACGTCTGAATCTAGCCTTACAGGGGGGTGATCAATGACAGGGGGGTGATCACCCCATATACACTCCCTGATCACCCCCCTGTCATTGATCACCCCCCTGTAAGGCTCCATTCAGACGTCCGTATGTGTTTTACGGATCCACGCATCCATGGATCGGATCCGCAAAACACATACGGACGTCTGAATGGAGCCTTACAGAGGGGTGATCAATGACAGGGGGGTGATCACCCCATATAGACTCCCTGATCACCCCCTGTCATTGATTACCCCCCTGTCATTGATCACCCCCCTGTAAGGCTCCATTCAGACGTCCGTATGGATCCGCAAAACACGGACACAGCGGATCTGCAAAACACATACGGACGTCTGAATGGAGCCTTACAGGGGGGTGATCAATGACAGGGTGGTGATCAATGACAGGGTGATGATCACCCCATATAGACTCCTTGATCACCCCCCTGTCATTGATCACCCCCCTGCAAGGCTCCATTCAGACATTTTTTTGGCACAAGTTAGCGGAAATTGATATATATTTTTTTCTTACAAAGTGTCATATTCCACTTACTTGTGTCAAAAAATAAATGAACTCTCATAAAATAAATCTCAAATAAATCTCACATGAACTCACTATACCCCTCACGGAATCCAAATGCGTAAAAAATTTTTGACATTTATATTCCAGACTTCTTCTCACGCTTTAGGGCCCCTAAAATGCAAAGGCAGTATAAAAACTCCACATGTGACCCTATTTCGGAAAGAAGACACCCCAAGGTATTCCGTGAGGGGCATATTGAGTCCATGAAAGATTTAAATTTTTGTCCCAAGTTATCGGAAAGGGAGACTTTGTGAGAAAAAAAAAAATAAAAAATTTCTGCTAACTTGTGCCAAAAAAAAAAAATTCTATGAACTCGCCATGCCCTTCATTAAACACCTTGGGGTGTCTTCTTTCCAAAATGGGGTCACATGTGGGGTATTTATACTGCCCTGGCCTTTTAGGGGCCCTAAAGCGTGAGAAGAAGTCTGGGATCCAAATGTCTAAAAATGCCCTCCTAAAAGGAATTTGGGCCCCTTTGCGCATCTAGGCTGCAAAAAAGTGTCACACATGTGGTATCGCCGTACTCAGGAGAAGTTGGGCAATGTGTTTTGGGGTGTCATTTTACATACCCATGCTGGGTGAGATAAATATCTTGGTCAAATGCCAACTTTGTATAAAAAATGGGAAAAGTTGTCTTTTGCCGAGATATTTCTCTCACCCAGCATGGGTATATGTAAAAAGACACCCCAAAACACATTGCTCAACTTCTCCTGAGTATGGCGATACCACATGTGTGACACTTTTTTGCAGCCTAGGTGGGCAAAGGGGCCCACATTCCAAAGAGCACCTTTCGGATTTCACAGGCCATTTTTTACAGATTTTGATTTCAAACTACTTCTCACGCATTAGGGCCCCTAAAATGCCAGGGCAGTTTAACTACCCCACAAGTGACCCCATTTTGGAAAGAAGACACCCCAAGGTATTCCGTGAGGGGCATGGCGAGTTCCTAGAATGTTTTATTTTTTGTCACAAGTTAGCGGAAAATGATGTTTTTTTTGTTTTTTTTTCTTACAAAGTCTCATATTCCACTAACTTGTGACAAAAAATAAAAACTTCCATGAACTCACTATGCCCATCACGAAATACCTTGGGGTGTCTTCTTTCCAAAATTGGGTCACTTGTGGGGTAGTTATACTGCCCTGGCATTTTAGGGGCCCAAATGCGTGCGAAGTAGTTTGAAATCAAAATCTGTAAAAAATGGCCTGTGAAATCCGAAAGGTGCTCTTTGGAATGTGGGCCCCTTTGCCCACCTAGGCTGCAAAAAAGTGTCACACATGTGGTATCGCCATACTCAGGAGAAGTTGGGCAATGTGTTTTGGGGTGTCATTTTACATATACCCATGCTGGGTGAGATAAATATCTCGGCAAAAGACAACTTTTCCCATTTCTTTATACAAAGTTGGCATTTGACCGAGATATTTATCTCACCCAGCATGGGTATATGTAAAATGACACCACAAAACACATTCCCCAACTTCTCCTGAGTACGGCAATACTCATTTTTTACAGATTTTGATTTCAAACTACTTCGCACGCATTTGGGCCCCTAAAATGCCAGGGCAGTATAACTACCCCACAAGTGACCCCATTTCGGAAAGAAGACACCCCAAGGTATTTCATGATAGGCATAGTGAGTTCATGGAAGTTTTTATTTTTTGTCACAAGTTAGTGGAATATGAGACTTTGTAAGGGGAAAAAAAATCATAATTTTCCGCTAACTTGTGACAAAAAATGAAAAGTTCTATGAACTCACTATGCCCATCAGCGAATACCTTAGGGTGTCTACCTTCCAAAATGGGGTTATTTGCGGGGGTTTTCTACTGTCTGGGCATTGTAGAACCTCAGGAAACATGATAGGTGCTCAGAAAGTCAGAGCTGCTTCAAAAAGCGGAAATTTACATTTTTGTACCATAGTTTGTAAACGCTATAACTTTTACCCAAACCATTTTTTTTTTTACCCAAACATTTTTTTTTATTAACGACATGTAGAACAATAAATTTAGAGAAAAATTTATATATAGATGTCGTTTTTTATGAAAAATGTTACAACTGAAAAGGAAAAATTTAATTTTTTTGCAAAAATTTTGTTAAATTTCGATTAATAACAAAAAATGTAAAAATGTCAGCAGCAATGAAATACCACCAAATGAAAGCTCTATTAGTGAGAAGAAAAGGAGGTCAAATTCATTTGGGTGGTAAGCTGCATGACCGAGCAATAAACGGTGAAAGTGGTGTAGTGCGGAATTGTGAAAAGTGGTCTGGTCATTAAGGGTGTTTAAGCTAGGGGGGCTGAGGTGGTTAAGGGGTTTGATACACCTGCTTCCACAAAATACTGATTGAGGGCTGCGATATACCTGCTTCCACAAAATACTGATTAAGGGGTTTGATATACCTGCTACCACAAAATACTGATTAAGGGGTTTGATATACTTGTTTCTACCAAATATTCATTGAGGGCTACGATATACCTGCTTCCACAAAATGCTGATTAAGGGGTTTGATATACCTGCTTCCACAAAAAACTGATTGAGGAGTGTGATAAACCTGCTTCTACAAAATACTGATTGACGGCTGCAATATACCTGTTGCCCCATTTAAAAGCGTGGTGTGATATAACTGTTGTGGCAAAAAAAAATAATTTGAGGGGTATGATATACCTGCTTCCACAAAATACTAATTATGGGGTTTGATATACCTGCTTCCACAAAATACTGATTGAGGGCTGCGATATACCTGCTTCCACAAAATACTGATTAAGGGGTCCTGCCCAGGGATGACATAGCCGTGTGTAACCAGAACTGTATTTACCTCGCCCCACCTAATGTTCACACCATGACCTCACATATAATTCTCCTGTTGCTCTGCCATACTGCAAGTGGGCTTATGCCTTTTGATCAAAATGTACACTAATGCCTCTTGTACAGCCTGCAGTATAGGGGGCTGTACACTTTAATATTGCGCTGACAAGCGAGTTTAATTAGATTTAAGCATAGCATTGTGGATGTGTAATCCAGTTCTGTTTTTCTCCCCTTGATATATCCACGCTGTTGCTGCCTACTCCAAGATCTCAAATGTCAGTGGTGGTGAAGGTGACGATGATGACGTGTCGATGGATTTCATGAGGGTGCCCACAAGAGAGGAAGAGGAGAAGAATTCAGAGGGAGAGACGGAGCAGCAGAGAGGGAGAAGAAGGAGGAGAAGCAGGTAAAGCTCGCAGGGCACAGGAGGCAAAAAGCAGACTGCAAATGTATCTGGAGCAAGCTATCCATCATACACGGTCACTTCTGGCGCTCCCAGGACGCCGGCACATGGCTCCGCAGTGTGGGCTTCTTTTTAACATGTCAGCTGCTGACAATAGTGTTGCCATCTTCAGCCTGTGCTGTCAACGCATAAGTCGCAGTAAGCCCTTACTTACCTAGGGACGACCACCTTAAGAAGGCTCCTCTCTCCTCACATTTGTCCTCCACTCTACCTTCCACCGTGTCCTCGTCACGTTCATCTGGTAGAAGGCAGGCTTCCGTGGCACAAATGTTTGAGCGTAAAAAGTTGATGACGCCAGATAACTCTCTTGCCCAACGGCTGACCGCTGGCTTGTCGGAACTGCTAGTCCTCCAACTACTGCCATATAAACTAGTGGACTCAGAGGCCTTTAGAAAAATTGTGGCCATTGGCACACCGCAATGGAAGGTCACCGGAAGGAAATATTTCTCCCAGAAGGGCATCTCAGAGCTATATGGCCACGTTCAGCGGCAAGTGAATATATCTCTGGCACACAGTGTCAGTGTCAAGATACATCTGACCACAGAGACGTGGTCTACCAAACACGGGCAGAGAAGGTACATCACTTTTACTGCCCACTTGGATGAACCTTCTGACGGCCGTCAAGCATGTAACCTGTGGCTCCCGTGTGGATTTGGTGTTACCGCCACGGATTGCATGCAGGCCTGCCTCTTCTTCTCCTCCTCCTACTCCATCCTCCGTCTCCTCCTGGACTGACTCCTCTTTTTCCACTTCTTCCGCTGCACCCCCCAAGCTCCCCAGAACCTATTCGACGTGCCAGGTGAGACGTTGCCATGCTGTGCTGCTGCTGTTGTGCCTGGAAGCCAAGAGCCATACCGGTCCTGCACTGGTTTCAACTCTGCGGTCACAGGCCGATTAGTGGCTAACCCCGCTCAATTTGACAGTTGGTAAAGTGGTGTGCGACAATGGTGCCAATCCGCTGAGCACGTAGAAACAGGGCAAAATGACACACGTGCTGTGCATGGCACACGTCCTGAACTTAGCAGTGTAGTGATTCGTTGCCTAATACCCCGGGGTCCAGGACGTCTTGCGGCAGGCCAGGAAAATCTCTGACCATTTTAGAAGATCTTGCTAACGTTCAGCGGCGACACCACCTGCCCGTAAGACATCTGATTTGTGACAGCCCAACGAGCTGGAACTCCACCTTGTATATGCTTGATAGACTGCTCCAGCAGCATCATGCCGTTAACGACTACCTGCAGCAGGACAGGTTCTGGGGAGCTTGGTTTCTTTTTACTGCGCCAGTGGCTGCTCATGTGCGACGCATGCAGACTTCTGCGGCCATTTGATGAGATTACCAACCTGGTCAGTCGAAGCCAGGGCGCCATTAGTGAGATCGTACCTTACTCCTTCTTTCTGGAGCGTGCATTGCGTCGTGTCATTGATCAAGCCATTGAGGAGCAGGAGCTGGAAGATGAGGAAGTCACAATGCTGAATGAATTCCCAGGGGGGAATTTGAGACAAGTCAGCAGGAGTCTGAAGAGGAGTCAGAGGAGGATGGTGACTGGGGAGAGGAGGAGGAGCAAAAAGAGCAAGCTTTGAGGGGGACGTTAAACTTTTAGGGGATTCCTGCTGTTTTCCGTGGTGGTGGGAGGAGACCGAGGACGATCTCCTGGGCGATGAGCAGAAGCCAGGGCGCTCCACCGCTTCCAATTTAGTGCAAATGGGGGCCTTCATGCTCCAGTGTTTGAAGAAGGGACCCCTGTATAAAAAGCATAAAGGGCAAGGACCAGTACTGGGTGGCAACGTACTTAGACCCCCCCGGTACAAATACAAAATGGCGGACATGTTACCAGCATCACAGAGGGCTGTCAGAATGCAGCATTTCCAGGCCTTGCTGCGAGAGATGCTGCATTCTGCTGTTGCGGGCACTGGCAGAGGAATTTCCACTCACAGCGAAACAGGTGCGGGTACCAATCCTATCTTGTCTGCAAGAAGAGGGCGGTTTGAAGCTGTGTTGGTCACTTCGGATATTAGATCATTCTTGCAACCAACCCATCGACAGCCACCCTCCGGATCCAGCCTCAGGGAATGCCTAGAGCTACAGGTGTCCGACTAAATCGGGTTAACGGCCGATGTGGACGCTCTGAGAAGCAAGGAACCCATAGACTACTGAGTGTGCAGGCTTGAAAAAAAAATACTTATCTCATCCATTTGATCGCAACAAGCCGACCGCCGCCATCTTGATTGAAGAACTAACGCAAAATTTTGCTCGGCCCGTAATGACGTCACATCAGCCAGCATGGTAAAGTTATACGTCACCGCGCACAAGATCTTGTGCAAGAACTTCAATCAAGATGGTGGAAGCTGGCTCCTCGCGATCAAATGATCAAAATTTCTTTTACCGCCATTCTGGGAAAATCGATTCGCTACTGCCAGGATCTAAGGAAATTCGGTTTTGCGGCTAATCAAATTTTCCTTGAAATTCGGATCAAAGTCATTTCCTCAACACTTGTCACAACATATTATTTTGAGATTATATTTAATCATGTTATATTTTATCTCTTAATTTCTATTGGCTAAAACTGTAGTATGTAGAATATTGATCAGTAACCATTTGGACTTCTTCTTAATTGTTGTATTATGAACTGCGCTGCAAGGGGAGAGTCTCCCATTATTTATTTGGAGACCTCCTGTTTTTGTGGTATTTTCATTGTTTTTAATTGATTCAATAAAATGTATACTTTTTATTGATTGGTGTGCATCCTATTTTAGCATGTACTTACTCATGTGTTATTGTAATATCACCTGAAAGCATCCACAGTACTGAAATAATATAACAACACTGCTTTAATAATTCAACTACACAGTGCTTAAATAATACAACTACACAGCGCTGAAATAATACAACACAGTGCTGAAATAATACAGCGATACAATACTGAAATAATACAACTACACAGTGCTGAAATAATACAACTACACAGTACTGAAATAATACAACTTCACAGTACTGAAATAATACAATGACACAGTACTGAAATAATACAACTACACAGTGCTGAAATAATGCAACACAGTACTGAAATAATACAACTACACAGTGGTAAAATAATACAACACGGAACTGAAATAATAAAGCGACACAGTACTGAAATAATACAACTACACAGTGCTGAAATAATACAACTACACAGTGCTGAAATAATACAACTACACAGTGCTGAGAAAATACAACCACACAGTGCTGAAATATTACAACACAGTACTGAAGTAATATAACTACACAGTACTGAAATAATACAATTACACATTACTGAAATAATACAACTACACAGTATTTAAATAATACAACTACACAGTATTTAAATAATACAACTACACAGTGCTGAAATAATACAACTACACAGTACTGAAATAATACAGTGACACAGTACTGAAATAATACAACTACACAGTGCTGAAATAATGCAACGACACAGTACTGAAATATTACAACTTCACAGTACTGAAATAATAAAACTACACAGTGCTGAAATAATACAACTACACAGTGCTGAAATAATACAACTACACAGTACTGAAATATTACAACTTCACAGTACTGAAATAATAAAACTACACAGTGCTGAAATAATACAACTACACAGTGCTGAAATAATGCAACTACACAGTACTGAAATAATACAGCGCCACAGGCCTAAAATAAAACAATTACACAGTACTGAAATAATACAACTACACAGTACTGAAATAATAAAACTACACAGTGCTGAAATAATACACCTACACAGTGCTGAAATAATAAAACTACACAGTGCTGAAATAATACACCTACACAGTACTGAAATAATACAACTACAAGGTACTGAAATAATACAACTACACAGTACTAAAATAATACAACTACACAGTGCTGAAATAATACAACTGCACAGTACTGAAATAATGCAACTACACAGTACTGAAATAATACAGCTACACAGGCCTGAAATAATACAATTACACAGTACTGAAATAATACAGCTACAAGGTACTGAATTAATACAACTACACAGTACTGAAAAAATACAACTACACAGTGCTGAAATAATACAACTACACAGAACTGAAATAATGGAACTACACAGTGCTGAAATAATGCAACGACACAGTACTGAAATAATACAACTACACAGTACTGAAATAATACAACTTCACAGTACTGAAATAATAAAACTACACAGTGCTGAAATAATACAGCTACACAGGCCTGAAATAATACAATTACACAGTACTGAAATAATACAACTACAAGGTACTGAATTAATACAACTACACAGTGCTGAAATAATGCAACTACACAGTGCTGAAATAATGTAACGACACAGTACTGAAATAATACAACTACACAGTACTGAAATAATACAACTACACAGTACTGAAATAATAAAACTATGCAGTGCTGAAATAATGCAACGACACAGTACTGAAATAATACAACTACACAGTACTGAAATAATACAACTTCACAGTACTGAAATAATAAAACTATACAGTGCTGAAATAATACAACTACACAGTACTGAAATAATACAGCGCCACAGGCCTAAAATAAAACAACTACACAGTACTGAAATAATACAACTACAAGGTACTGAAATAATACAACTACACAGTGCTGAAATAATGCAATGACACAGTACTGAAATAATACAACTACACAGTACTGAAATAATAAAACTACACAGTGCTGAAATAATACAACTACACAGTACTGAAATAATAAAACTATACAGTGCTGAAATAATACAACTACACAGTACTGAAATAATACAGCGCCACAGGCCTAAAATAAAACAACTACACAGTACTGAAATAATACAACTACAAGGTACTGAAATAATACAACTACACAGTGCTGAAATAATGCAATGACACAGTACTGAAATAATACAACTACACAGTACTGAAATAATAAAACTACACAGTGCTGAAATAATACAACTACACAGTACTGAAATAATAAAACTACACAGTGCTGAAATAATACAACTACACAGTGCTAAAATAATGCAACTACACAGTACTGAAATAATACAGCGCCACAGGCCTAAAATAAAACAACTACACAGTACTGAAATAATACAATTACAAGGTACTGAAATAATACAACTACACAGTGCTGAAATAATGCAATGACACAGTACTGAAATAATACAACTACACAGTACTGAAATAATACAACTACACAGTACTGAAATAATACAACTACACAGTACTGAAATAATAAAACTACACAGTGCTGAAATAATACAACTACACAGTGCTGAAATAATGCAACTACACAGTACTGAAATAATACAGAGCCAGAGGCCTAAAATAAAACAACTACACAGTACTGAAATAATACAACTACGAGGTACTGAAATAATACAACTACACAGTGCTGAAATAATGCAATGACACAGTACTGAAATAATACAACTACACAGTACTGAAATAATACAACTACACAGTACTGAAATAATAAAACTACACAGTACTGAAATAATACAACTACACAGTACTGAAATAATACAACTACACAGTGCTGAAATAATACAACTACACAGTACTGAAATAATACAACTACACAGTGCTGAAATAATGCAACTACACAGTACTGAAATAATGCAACTACACAGTACTGAAATAATACAGCTACACAGGCCTGAAATAATACAATTACACAGTACTGAAATAATACAGCTACAAGGTACTGAATTAATACAACTACACAGTACTGAAAAAATACAACTACACAGTGCTGAAATAATGCAACTACATAGTGCTGAAATAATGCAACGACACAGTACTGAAATAATACAACTACACAGTACTGAAATAATACAACTACACAGTACTGAAATAATACAACTACACAGTGCTGAAATAATACAACTACACAGTACTGAAATAATACAACTACACAGTGCTGAAATAATACAACTACACAGTACTGAAATAATACAACTACACAGTGCTGAAATAATGCAACTACACAGTACTGAAATAATGCAACTACACAGTACTGAAATAATACAGCTACACAGGCCTGAAATAATACAATTACACAGTACTGAAATAATACAGCTACAAGGTACTGAATTAATACAACTACACAGTACTGAAAAAATACAACTACACAGTGCTGAAATAATGCAACTACACAGTGCTGAAATAATGCAACGACACAGTACTGAAATAATACAACTACACAGTACTGAAATAATACAACTACACAGTGCTGAAATAATACAACTACACAGTACTGAAATAATACAACTACACAGTACTGAAATAATACAACTACACAGTGCTGAAATAATACAACTACACAGTACTGAAATAATACAACTACACAGTGCTGAAATAATACAACTACACAGTACTGAAATAATACAACTACACAGTGCTGAAATAATGCAACTACACAGTACTGAAATAATGCAACTACACAGTACTGAAATAATACAGCTACACAGGCCTGAAATAATACAATTACACAGTACTGAAATAATACAGCTACAAGGTACTGAATTAATACAACTACACAGTACTGAAAAAATACAACTACACAGTGCTGAAATAATGCAACTACACAGTGCTGAAATAATGCAACGACACAGTACTGAAATAATACAACTACACAGTACTGAAATAATACAACTTCACAGTACTGAAATAATAAAACTACACAGTGCTGAAATAATAAAACTACACAGTGCTGAAATAATACAGCTACACAGGCCTGAAATAATACAATTACACAGTACTGAAATAATACAGCTACAAGGTACTGAATTAATACAACTACACAGTGCTGAAATAATGCAACTACACAGTGCTGAAATAATGCAACGACACAGTACTGAAATAATACAACTACACAGTACTGAAATAATACAACTACACAGTGCTGAAATAATGCAACTACACAGTACTGAAATAATACAGCGCCAGAGGCCTAAAATAAAACAACTACACAGTACTGAAATAATACAACTACGAGGTACTGAAATAATACAACTACACAGTGCTGAAATAATGCAATGACACAGTACTGAAATAATACAACTACACAGTACTGAAATAATACAACTACACAGTACTGAAATAATACAACTACACAGTACTGAAATAATAAAACTACACAGTACTGAAATAATACAGTGACACAGTACTGAAATAATACAACTACACAGTGCTGAAATAATACAACTACACAGTACTGAAATAATACAACTACACAGTGCTGAAATAATACAGCGCCACAGGCCTAAAATAAAACAACTACACAGTACTGAAATAATACAACTACACAGTACTGAAATAATACAACTACACAGTACTGAAATAATACAACTACAAGGTACTGAAATAATACAACTACACAGTGCTGAAATAATACAACTACAAGGTACTGAAATAATACAACTACAAGGTACTGAAATAATACAACTACACAGTACTGAAATAATACAACTGCAAGGTACTGAAATAATACAACTACACAGTGCTGAAATAATGCAATGACACAGTACTGAAATAATACAACTACACAGTACTGAAATAATAAAACTACACAGTACTGAAATAATACAACTACACAGTACTGAAATAATAAAACTACACAGTGCTGAAATAATACAACTACACAGTACTGAAATAATACAGTGACACAGTACTGAAATAATACAACTACACAGTACTGAAATAATACAGTGACACAGTACTGAAATAATACAACTACACAGTACTGAAATAATAAAACTACACAGTGCTGAAATAATACAACTACACAGTACTGAAATAATACAGTGACACAGTACTGAAATAATACAACTACACAGTACTGAAATAATACAGTGACACAGTACTGAAATAATACAACTACACAGTGCTAAAATAATACAACTACACAGTACTGAAATAATACAACTACACAGTGCTGAAATAATACAACTACACAGTACTGAAATATTACTAATATTACTGCTGTACAGTGCTCATATTGTACTGCAGTGCAGACCCCAAATCATATTGTATTCAATGCCACTTGTCATACAATGTATAATACCACCAAATAGTACCCTTAACATAACTTGACATTTTGTGCATCTTTAAACATCTCAGTATTATACATCAGCCTATAGTGCTGACAGTTCCATTCTCTATCATTCATATTCATGACACTGCCCCTTCTAATTTCCTCTTGCCCCCAATCCTCCACTGCAGCAGCGCTGACTACTAATCCAATGCTGCATCAGAAATTTGAATTGATGTCCAAACAAGGCTGGTTTTACAAAGCACAAGCAAACACAACTAGCTGCCGAACTATCGCAAGGTAAGTTCCAGTCTGGTTGTTGGCGAGATGGTGGAAGTCTCCTATTTTGATCTTTCCAAAGCATTTGATACTGCTCCACAGAAGGAAGGGTGCATAAGCTGTGCATCCTGGGTGTAATTGGGTAAATAAATGGTTCAAGACAACTGTAATTATTGAAATATATTCAACTTGTTATCTGTTATAATTAGAGTTGAGCGAACACCTGGATGTTCGGGTTCGAGAAGTTCGGCCGAACATCCCGGAAATGTTCGGGTTCGGGATCCGAACCCGATCCGAACTTCGTCCCGAACCCGAACCCCATTGAAGTCAATGGGGACCCGAACTTTTCGGCACTAAAAAGGCTGTAAAACAGCCCAGGAAAGAGCTAGAGGGCTGCAAAAGGCAGCAACATGTAGGTAAATCCCCTGCAAACAAATGTGGATAGGGAAATGAATTAAAATAAAAATTAAATAAATAAAAATTAACCAAAATCAATTGGAGAGAGGTTCCATAGCAGAGAATCTGGCTTCCCGTCACCCACCACTGGAACAGTCCATTCTCAGATATTTAGGCCCCGGCACCCAGGCAGAGGAGAGAGGTCCCGTAACAGAGAATCTGTCTTCATGTCAGCAGAGAATTAGTCTGCATGTCATAGCAGAGAATGAGGCTTCACGTCAGCCACCACTGCAACAGTCCATTGGCATATATTTAGGCCCAGCACCCAGGCAGAGGAGGGAGGTCCCGTAACAGAGAATCTGTCTTCATGTCAGCAGAGAATTAGTCTGCATGTCATAGCAGAGAATGAGGCTTCACGTCAGCCACCACTGCAACAGTCCATTGGCATATATTTAGGCCCAGCACACACACAGGCAGAGGAGAGAGGTCCCGTAACAGAGAATCTGGCTTCATGTCAGCAGAGAATCAGTCTGCATGTCATAGCAGAGAATGAGGCTTCACGTCAGCCACCACTGCAACAGTCCATTGGCATATATTTAGGCCCAGCACACACACAGGCAGAGGAGAGAGGTCCCGTAACAGAGAATCTGGCTTCATGTCAGCAGAGAATCAGTCTGCATGTCATAGCAGAGAATGAGGCTTCACGTCAGCCACCACTGCAACAGTCCATTGGCATATATTTAGGCCCAGCACCCAGGCAGAGGAGGGAGGTCCCGTAACAGAGAATCTGTCTTCATGTCAGCAGAGAATTAGTCTGCATGTCATAGCAGAGAATGAGGCTTCACGTCAGCCACCACTGCAACAGTCCATTGGCATATATTTAGGCCCAGCACACACACAGGCAGAGGAGAGAGGTCCCGTAACAGAGAATCTGGCTTCATGTCAGCAGAGAATCAGTCTGCATGTCATAGCAGAGAATGAGGCTTCACGTCAGCCACCACTGCAACAGTCCATTGGCATATATTTAGGCCCAGCACACACACAGGCAGAGGAGAGAGGTCCCGTAACAGAGAATCTGGCTTCATGTCAGCAGAGAATCAGTCTGCATGTCATAGCAGAGAATGAGGCTTCACGTCAGCCACCACTGCAACAGTCCATTGGCATATATTTAGGCCCAGCACCCAGGCAGAGGAGGGAGGTCCCGTAACAGAGAATCTGTCTTCATGTCAGCAGAGAATTAGTCTGCATGTCATAGCAGAGAATGAGGCTTCACGTCAGCCACCACTGCAACAGTCCATTGGCATATATTTAGGCCCAGCACCCAGGCAGAGGAGGGAGGTCCCGTAACAGAGAATCTGTCTTCATGTCAGCAGAGAATTAGTCTGCATGTCATAGCAGAGAATGAGGCTTCACGTCAGCCACCACTGGAACAGTCCATTCTCAGATATTTAGGCCCCGGCACCCAGGCAGAGGAGAGAGGTCCCGTAACAGAGAATCTGTCTTCATGTCAGCAGAGAATTAGTCTGCATGTCATAGCAGAGAATGAGGCTTCACGTCAGCCACCACTGCAACAGTCCATTGGCATATATTTAGGCCCAGCACCCAGGCAGAGGAGAGAGGTCCCGTAACAGACAATCTGGCTTCATGTCAGCAGAGAATCAGTCTTCATATCATAGCAGAGAATCAGGCTTCACGTCACCCACCACTGTAAGAGTCAATTTTCATAAATTTAGGCCCAGAACCCAGGCAGAGGAGAAAGGTCCCGTAACAGACAATCTGGCTTCATGTCAGCAGAGAATCAGTCTTCATATCATAGCAGAGAATCAGGCTTCACGTCACCCACCACTGTAAGAGTCAATTTTCATAAATTTAGGCCCAGAACCCAGGCAGAGGAGAAAGGTCCCGTAACAGACAATCTGGCTTCATGTCAGCAGAGAATCAGTCTTCATATCATAGCAGAGAATCAGGCTTCACGTCACCCACCACTGTAAGAGTCAATTTTCATAAATTTAGGCCCAGAACCCAGGCAGAGGAGAAAGGTCCCGTAACAGACAATCTGGCTTCATGTCAGCAGAGAATCAGTCTTCATATCATAGCAGAGAATCAGGCTTCACGTCACCCACCACTGTAAGAGTCAATTTTCATAAATTTAGGCCCAGAACCCAGGCAGAGGAGAAAGGTCCCGTAACAGACAATCTGGCTTCATGTCAGCAGAGAATCAGTCTTCATATCATAGCAGAGAATCAGGCTTCACGTCACCCACCACTGTAAGAGTCAATTTTCATAAATTTAGGCCCAGAACCCAGGCAGAGGAGAAAGGTCCCGTAACAGACAATCTGGCTTCATGTCAGCAGAGAATCAGTCTTCATATCATAGCAGAGAATCAGGCTTCACGTCACCCACCACTGTAAGAGTCAATTTTCATAAATTTAGGCCCAGAACCCAGGTAGAGGAGAAAGGTCCCGTAACAGACAATCTGGCTTCATGACAGCAGAGAATCAGTCTGCATGTCATAGCAGAGAATCAGGCTTCACGTCAGCCACCACTGCAACAGTCCATTGTCATAAATTTAGGCCCAGCACCCAGGCAGAGGAGAGAGGTCCCGTAACAGACAATCTGGCTTCATGTCAGCAGAGAATTAGTCTGCATGTCATAGCAGAGAATCAGGCTTCATGTCAGCCACCACTGCAACAGTCCATTGGCATATATTTAGGCCTAGCACACAGGCAGAGGAGAGGTTCATTCAACTTTGGGTAGCATCGCAATATAATGGTAAAATGAAAATAAAAATAGGATTGAATGAGGAAGTGCCCTGGAGTCCAATAATATATGGTTATGGGGAGGTAGTTAATGTCTAATCTGGACAAGGGACGGACAGGTCCTGTGGGATCCATGCCTGGTTCATTTTTATGAACGTCAGCTTGTCCACATTGGCTGTAGACAGGCGGCTGCGTTTGTCTGTAATGACGCCCCCTGCCGTGCTGAATACACGTTCAGACAAAACGCTGGCTGCCGGGCAGGCCAGCACCTCCAAGGCATAAAAGGCTAGCTCTGGCCACGTGGACAATTTAGAGACCCAGAAGTTGAATGGGGCCGAACCATCAGTCAGTACGTGGAGGGGTGTGCACACGTACTGTTCCACCATGTTAGTAAAATGTTGCCTCCTGCTAACACGTTGCGTATCAGGTGGTGGTGCAGTTAGCTGTGGCGTGTTGACAAAAGTTTTCCACATCTCTGCCATGCTAACCCTGCCCTCAGAGGAGCTGGCCGTGACACAGCTGCCTTGGCGACCTCTTGCTCCTCCTCTGCCTTGGCCTTGGGCTTCCACTTGTTCCCCTGTGACATTTGGGAATGCTCTCAGTAGCGCGTCTACCAACGTGCGCTTGTACTCGCGCATCTTCCTATCACGCTCCAGTGCAGGAAGTAAGGTGGGCACATTGTCTTTGTAGCGTGGATCCAGCAGGGTGGCAACCCAGTAGTCCGCACAGGTTAAAATGTGGGCAACTCTGCTGTCGTTGCGCAGGCACTGCAGCATGTAGTCGCTCATGTGTGCCAGGCTGCCCAGGGGTAAGGACAAGCTGTCCTCTGTGGGAGGCGTATCGTCATCGTCCTGCCTTTCCCCCCAGCCACGCACCAGTGATGGACCCGAGCTGCGTTGGGTGCCACCCCGCTGTGACCATGCTTCATCCTCATCCTCCTCCACCTCCTCCTCATCCTCGTCCTCCTCGTCCTCCAGTAGTGGGCCCTGGCTGGCCACATTTGTACCTGGCCTCTGCTGTTGCAAAAAACCTCCCTCTGAGTCACTTCGAAGAGACTGGCCTGAAAGTGCTAAAAATGACCCCTCTTCCTCATCCTCCTCCTCCTCCTCCTGGGCCACCTCCTGTTCCATCATCGCCCTAAGTGTTTTCTCAAGGAGACATAGAAGTGGTATTGTAACGCTGATAACGGTGTCATCGCCACTGGCCATGTTGGTGGAGTACTCGAAACAGCGCAACAGGGCACACAGGTCTCGCATGGAGGCCCAGTCATTGGTGGTGAAGTGGTGCTGTTCTGTAGTGCGACTGACCCGTGCGTGCTGCAGCTGAAACTCCACTATGGCCTGCTGCTGCTCGCACAGTCTGTCCAGCATGTGCAAGGTGGAGTTCCACCTGGTGGGCACGTCGCATATGAGGCGGTGAGCGGGAAGGCCGAAGTTACGCTGTAGCGCAGACAGGCGAGCAGCAGCAGGATGTGAACGCCGGAAGCGCGAACAGACGGCCCGCACTTTATGCAGCAGCTCTGACATGTCGGGGTAGTTGTGAATGAACTTCTGCACCACCAAATTCAGCACATGCGCCAAGCAAGGGATGTGCGTCAAATTGGCTAGTCCCAGAGCTGCAACGAGATTTCGCCCATTATCACACACCACCAGGCCGGGCTTGAGGCTCACCGGCAGCAACCACTCGTCGGTCTGTTGTTCTATACCCCGCCACAACTCCTGTGCGGTGTGGGGCCTGTCCCCCAAACATATGAGTTTCAGAATGGCCTGCTGACGTTTACCCCGGGCTGTGCTGAAGTTGGTGGTGAAGGTGTGTGGCTGACTGGATGAGCAGGTGGAAGAAGAGGAGGAGGAAGCCGAGAAGGAGGAGGTGGCAACAGGAGGCAAAGAATGTTGCCCTGCGATCCTTGGCGGCGGAAGGACGTGCGCCAAACAGCTCTCCGCCTGGGGCCCAGCTGCCACTACATTTACCCAGTGTGCAGTTAGGGAGATATAGCGTCCCTGGCCGTGCTTACTGGTCCACGTATCTGTGGTTAGGTGGACCTTGCTACAGATGGCGTTGCGCAGTGCACACTTGATTTTATCGGATACTTGGTTGTGCAGGGAAGGCACGGCTCTCTTGGAGAAGTAGTGCCGGCTGGGAACAACATACTGTGGGACAGCAAGCGACATGAGCTGTTTGAAGCTGTCTGTGTCCACCAGCCTAAATGACAGCATTTCATAGGCCAGTAGTTTAGAAATGCTGGCATTCAGGGCCAGGGATCGAGGGTGGCTAGGTGGGAATTTACGCTTTCTATCAAATGTTTGTGAGATGGAGAGCTGAACGCTGGCGTGTGACATGGTTGAGACGCTTGGTGACGGAGGTGGTGGTGGTGGTGTTGGTGGTACATCCCCTGTTTGCTGGGCGGCAGGTGCCAACGTTCCTCCAGAGGCGGAGGAAGAGGCCGAGGCGGCAGCAGCAGAATAGGCCGAGGCGGCAGCAGCAGAAGAGGTAGCAGGGGGAGCCTGAGTGACTTCCTTGGTTTTAAGGTGTTTACTCCACTGCAGTTCATGCTTTGCATGCAGGTGCCTGGTCATGCAGGTTGTGCTCAGGTTCAGAACGTTAATGCCTCGCTTCAGGCTCTGATGGCACAGCGTGCAAACCACTCGGGTCTTGTCGTCAGCACATTGTTTGAAGAAGTGCCATGCCAGGGAACTCCTTGAAGCTGCCTTTGGGGTGCTCGGTCCCAGATGGCGGCGGTCAGTAGCAGGCGGAGTCTCTTGGCGGCGGGTGTTCTGCTTTTGCCCACTGCTCCCTCTTTTGCTACGCTGTTGGCTCGGTCTCACCACTGCCTCTTCCTCCGAACTGTGAAAGTCAGTGGCACGACCTTCATTCCATGTGGGGTCTAGGACCTCATCGTCCCCTGCATCGTCTTCCACCCAGTCTTGATCCCTGACCTCCTGTTCAGTCTGCACACTGCAGAAAGACGCAGCAGTTGGCACCTGTGTTTCGTCATCATCAGAGACATGCTGAGGTGGTATTCCCATGTCCTCATCATCAGGAAACATAAGTGGTTGTGCGTCAGTGCATTCTATGTCTTTCACCGCTGGGGAAGGGCTAGGTGGATGCCCTTGGGAAACCCTGCCAGCGGAGTCTTCAAACAGCATAAGAGACTGCTGCATAACTTGAGGCTGAGACAGTTTCCCTGGTATGCATGGGGGTGATGTGACAGACTGATGGGGTTGGTTTTCAGGCGCCATCTGTGCGCTTTCTGCAGAAGACTGGGTGGGAGATAATGTGAACGTGCTGGATCCACTGTCGGCCACCCAATTGACTAATGCCTGTACCTGCTCAGGCCTTACCATCCTTAGAACGGCATTGGGCCCCACCATATATCGCTGTAAATTCTGGCGGCTACTGGGACCTGAGGTAGTTGGTACACTAGGACGTGTGGATGTGGCAGAACGGCCACGTCCTCTCCCAGCACCAGAGGGTCCACTAACACCACCACGACCATGTCCACGTCCGCGTCCCTTACTAGATGTTTTTCTCATTGTTATGGTTCACCACAACAACAAATATATTATTTGGCCCAATGTATTGTATTCAAATTCAGCGGGATATAAATTTGAGGCCTAGTATTTAGGCGCTGGGTGACCGGTATGGATTTAGTGACAGAATTAGACTTGGAAATGCACAGAAGCGTGTGTGTGTGAAGTTATTCTGAATGACCCAATGTGCACCTTGAATATTATATACCCTTTTAGGGATAGATTTCAAATAGCTCTGATATAGCAGAAACCACTAAATTATGAAATTGCTAAATTGGGAATTGTACTTCAACCCAGAACAAAAAATGTGCTTTGACGGACACTAAATATCTTGCCCAGCAACAACAGTACAACGGTGGGTAACGAGAGATTTAGAGGGAATTAAATTTGAGGCCTAGTATTTAGGCGCTGGGTCACCGGTATGGATTTAGTGACAGAATTAGACTTGGAAATACACAGTAGCGGGTGTGTGTGAAGTTATTCTGAATGACCCTATGTGCACCTTCAATATTATATACCCTTTTAGGGATAGATTTCAAATAGCTCTGATATAGCAGAAACCACTAAATTATGAAATTGCTAAATTGGGAATTGTACTTCAACCCAGAACAAAAAATGTGCTTTGACGGACACTAAATATCTTGCCCAGCAACAACAGTACAGCGGTGGGTAACGAGAGATTTAGAGGGAATTAAATTTGAGGCCTAGTATTTAGGCGCTGGGTCACCGGTATGGATTTAGTGACAGAATTAGACTTGGAAATGCACAGAAGCGTGTGTGTGAAGTTATTCTGAATGACCCAATGTGCACCTTCAATATTATATACCCTTTTTGGGATAGATTTCAAATAGCTCTGATATAGCAGGAACCACTAAATTATGAAATTGCTAAATTGGGAATTGTACTTCAACCCAGAACAAAAAATGTGCTTTGACGGGCACTAAATAACTTTCCCAGCTACAACAGGACAACGGTAACGAGAGATTTAGAGGGATTTAAATTTGAGGCCTAGTATTTAGGCGCTGGGTGACAGGTATGGGTTTAGTGACAGAATTAGACTTGGAAATACACAGTAGCGGGTGTGTGTGAAGTTATTCTGAATGACCCTATGTGCACCTTCAATATTATATACCCTTTTTGGGATAGATTTCAAATAGCTCTGATATAGCAGAAACCACTAAATTATGAAATTGCTAAATTGGGAATTGTACTTCAACCCAGAACAAAAAATGTGCTTTGACGGACACTAAATATCTTGCCCAGCAACAACAGTACAGCGGTGGGTAACGAGAGATTTAGAGGGAATTAAATTTGAGGCCTAGTATTTAGGCGCTGGGTCACCGGTATGGATTTAGTGACAGAATTAGACTTGGAAATACACAGTAGCGGGTGTGTGTGAAGTTACTCTGAATGACCCTATGTGCACCTTCAATATTATATACCCTTTTTGGGATAGATTTCAAAGAGCTCTGATATAGCAGGAACCACTAAATTATGAAATTGCTAAATTGGGAATTGTATTTCAACCCAGAACAAGAAATGTGCTTGAACGGACACTAAATAACTCGCCCAGCTACAGCACTAGGGACAGATTTAGCTGGATATAAATTTGAGGCCTAGTATTTAGGCGCTGGGTGACAGGTATGGGTTTAGTGACAGAATTAGACTTGGAAATACACAGTAGCGGGTGTGTGTGAAGTTATTCTGAATGACCCTATGTGCACCTTCAATATTATATACCCTTTTAGGGATAGATTTCAAATAGCTCTGATATAGCAGAAACCACTAAATTATGAAATTGCTAAATTGGGAATTGTACTTCAACCCAGAACAAAAAATGTGCTTTGACGGACACTAAATATCTTGCCCAGCAACAACAGTACAGCGGTGGGTAACGAGAGATTTAGAGGGAATTAAATTTGAGGCCTAGTATTTAGGCGCTGGGTCACCGGTATGGATTTAGTGACAGAATTAGACTTGGAAATACACAGTAGCGGGTGTGTGTGAAGTTATTCTGAATGACCCTATGTGCACCTTCAATATTATATACCCTTTTTGGGATAGATTTCAAATAGCTCTGATATAGCAGGAACCACTAAATTATGAAATTGCTAAATTGGGAATTGTACTTCAACCCAGAACAAAAAATGTGCTTTGACGGGCACTAAATAACTTTCCCAGCTACAACAGGACAACGGTAACGAGAGATTTAGAGGGATTTAAATTTGAGGCCTAGTATTTAGGCGCTGGGTGACAGGTATGGGTTTAGTGACAGAATTAGACTTGGAAATACACAGTAGCGGGTGTGTGTGAAGTTATTCTGAATGACCCTATGTGCACCTTCAATATTATATACCCTTTTTGGGATAGATTTCAAATAGCTCTGATATAGCAGAAACCACTAAATTATGAAATTGCTAAATTGGGAATTGTACTTCAACCCAGAACAAAAAATGTGCTTTGACGGACACTAAATATCTTGCCCAGCAACAACAGTACACCGGTGGGTAACGAGAGATTTAGAGGGAATTAAATTTGAGGCCTAGTATTTAGGCGCTGGGTCACCGGTATGGATTTAGTGACAGAATTAGACTTGGAAATACACAGTAGCGGGTGTGTGTGAAGTTATTCTGAATGACCCTATGTGCACCTTCAATATTATATACCCTTTTTGGGATAGATTTCAAATAGCTCTGATATAGCAGGAACCACTAAATTATGAAATTGCTAAATTGGGAATTGTACTTCAACCCAGAACAAAAAATGTGCTTTGACGGGCACTAAATAACTTTCCCAGCTACAACAGGACAACGGTAACGAGAGATTTAGAGGGATTTAAATTTGAGGCCTAGTATTTAGGCGCTGGGTGACAGGTATGGGTTTAGTGACAGAATTAGACTTGGAAATACACAGTAGCGGGTGTGTGTGAAGTTATTCTGAATGACCCTATGTGCACCTTCAATATTATATACCCTTTTTGGGATAGATTTCAAATAGCTCTGATATAGCAGAAACCACTAAATTATGAAATTGCTAAATTGGGAATTGTACTTCAACCCAGAACAAAAAATGTGCTTTGACGGACACTAAATATCTTGCCCAGCAACAACAGTACAGCGGTGGGTAACGAGAGATTTAGAGGGAATTAAATTTGAGGCCTAGTATTTAGGCGCTGGGTCACCGGTATGGATTTAGTGACAGAATTAGACTTGGAAATACACAGTAGCGGGTGTGTGTGAAGTTACTCTGAATGACCCTATGTGCACCTTCAATATTATATACCCTTTTTGGGATAGATTTCAAAGAGCTCTGATATAGCAGGAACCACTAAATTATGAAATTGCTAAATTGGGAATTGTATTTCAACCCAGAACAAGAAATGTGCTTGAACGGACACTAAATAACTCGCCCAGCTACAGCACTAGGGACAGATTTAGCTGGATATAAATTTGAGGCCTAGTATTTAGGCGCTGGGTGACCGGTATGGATTTAGTGACAGAATTAGACTGGGATATGGCCAAAAAATGAACAGACTATTGCTGGTTAAATGCACTTGGTGTGACAGCTTCACCCTGATGTAGGCTTTAGCCAAAAAACAACCACACCATTGAGGGTTAAATGCACTTGGTCGCAGCTTGTGCTGGCGCACCACAAGACACAAAATGGCCGCCGATCACCCCAGAAAAATGAGACTGACAAACGGTCTGTGCAGCCTAAAAACAGTGAGCAATTGAGGATCAGCAGCTCAATGATCCACAGCTGCAGATCGATCAGTTAATCAAGTCCTTTGGAGGAGTTAATCTGCCTAATCTCGCCCTACTGTCGCAGCCGCAACCTCTCCCTACGCTAATCAGAGCAGAGTGACGGGCGGCGCTATGTGACTCCAGCTTAAATAGAGGCTGGGTCACATGGTGCTCTGGCCAATCACAGCCATGCCAATAGTAGGCATGGCTGTGATGGCCTCTTGGGGCAAGTAGTATGACGCTTGTTGATTGGCTGCTTTGCAGCCTTTCAAAAAGCGCCAAGAAAGCGTCACAAAAGCGCGAAGAAAGCGACGAACACCGAACCCGAACCCGGACTTTTACGAAAATGTCCGGGTTCGGGTCCGTGTCACGGACACCCCAAAATTCGGTACGAACCCGAACTATACAGTTCGAGTTCGCTCATCCCTAGTTATAATGTGATTCCACGGGGGTCAGATACGTGCTTTCAAAATACATACATTTGTGCAAATGATACTAAAGGACAAGTAATATATTACTGTAAATATGTATTTGGACAATCTGAGACTAGGGAAATCAAAATGGAGTAGGGCATTTATGAAGAGCGAGATGAACTGTAGCAATCCATGCCAGATAGCAGCTGAAAAGGCAAACAAACCATAAGATGTATCAAAACTGTAATATTAATGCTTATAGGAACATAGGGTGCCGGCCTATCCATACCTTCGGCGTATCCTCCGCCACGTCTAAATGTAAGCCCGCTTCCTCATTTACTTACATTTAGACCATTTTCTACTCCTAAAACAGGCATAGAAAATGGTAAATCAGACAGGCCTGCCGGCCCGGCCCCTTCCCCACCCACGTCACACCCACTGTTTTAGACCTGGCGTGAGCAGGGGAAAGTCGCAGATTGTGGCGCAAAAAACCTTTGCGCTGCAATCTGCACTATAAATACTCCTAATATAGTTGTATTTTGGATAATAAATGACCCCCATAGTTTTTCCTCTATACAAATCCCTGATTAGACAACACATAGTCTACATATGCTGGGGCGGTATATTGCACTGCACTGTGATATTTGGTTCTGCTGGGGCAGTATATGATATCAAAGTGTAACACAATATACCGCCTCTCTGTGGTATTGCTGGTCCCATCTACCTTCTGCCAATTTGGGCCTGCGGACATGAGGAAGTTTTGGCTGGAAGAAGTCTTCATGGACGTCTATGGATGGACTAGAAGAGTGAATGAGAGTGATCCCCATCAGAGAGGATGTGTTCTGTAAGTCATTGTATGTAACTGTACCGTAATCACATATAAGGTCTCTAGGGCCTACGTAAAACTTATATATACAACTGTGCGTTCACTGAGTGGTGGTCATTTTTGTATTAGTACAGTCGTTTGTATTCAGTATCAGTATGGTAGTAATATTTAGTCATTATATGGTGCTAATTTGTCTTCAAGGTCTAGAGGTATTATTTGGCCCTTATCTAGTGTTATTATTGGTAATATTGCCCTCTTCAGTAACAGTATGATGGTAATATTTGTTACTTCAGAGGTCTACTACCAAGTGTAGAAAATGTATAGCTAAATTATACGATATCTATAGATATAGATGCGGTTCATGCCTCGATTGTGATGGAACGTAATAAATACCACACTGTGCAATCTCTCGAGACCAGCAATGAAGCCATGTGACACCAGAGTCCCGATCACGAGACCGGATACGCGATCACGTGATCTGGAAGTTTAGGTCCTGTGACATGCGCACTAAGGAAATCAATACGCCGACATCCATGAGGACCACATCCCCCGCTTTCTCTAGGACCTTCTTCTCTTTTAAGTTTTTATTATACACCTGCACTAAGGTATTTGAAGATGATCACAGCACATATGAATTAGATTATAATTACGCTAATTATTTATGAATATATGAATTTATGATTGATGTTTGTTTTTAAATAGTGTTCGATCACTGCACTGATGTCACTTTATTTTGGAACTTGCAATACAGATTAAGTAATGTGGGCACAGGTAGATAGATAGATCTTTTTTTAGTGGCCAATGGGTCTGATTATCTGAGCAACATGCTGGTGGTGAGGCTGGGGAGTAGAGTCCAAAATCTGTCCTGGTGACCATAAGACTCCAGTTGCGCCCTTTAGGTTGATCAAGCATGGCATCGGTTAAAACAAGTAATAATATTAAATTATAATAAGTTATGTGTACCGGATTACTGCATTTTTCCCTAAGATAAGGATTAGGGCTGAGCGAATCAAAGCTTCCGAAGTGGGCTTCGATCTGAATTTAAGTGAAAATTCTATTCGCCACAAAGCCGAATTTCCTTGTGCTTTGGGGTAACAAATCACTTTTCCCTAAAAAGGTGGCAAAAAAAATAAAATCATACTCACCTCATCCATTTGAGTGTGGAGTGTGGAGATATGACTTCACCGCGCTGGCCAGCATGATGACATTATCACACACCAAGCGAGATTACGCGCTGGATCTTCAATCAAGATGGACGTGGCGGCCTTTTTGCACTCAAATGAATAAAGCGAGTATCATTTTTTTTTACTGATTAACTTCTGCATGCCTCATTTTTTATCTGAGGGGTTCAATGACGGGGGCAGCACAATCGACTTTCTCAGTCATTGCGCCCGCTATTTTTGAAATTCTGTGAAGCTGCAAATTTTTTTTAAACTTCGCTCATCACTAAGGACAATTGGTTTCTGCCTCACGGAGGAGTGGGAATGACTTCTTTAATCTTAATAAGCTACTATCCTTCCGCACTTCTGAATTCAAGAGCATGGCTCTCATTTTTTACAACTAAAGCCTCATTCACACGTCAGTGTTCCACATACATGTACTGTACATGTTCTTCACGGACAGCACGCGTCCCCATTCATTTTAATGTGTGCATTCGGACATCAGTGTTTTAGCACGGTCCGTGCGTCAGTGTTTTTAGCACGGATGCTTGCTCTATTTTTTCAATGTTCACAGATCGATCACGCCCATTATAGTTTGTGTCCATGAAGACCACGGATGCCATCCGGATTATTAGGAAGAGATGCTTTGAAAGTTATTTTTCAGCTGACAGCAGAAAACAGACACGGACCCAACACATATACATCACGGACATCTTCACAGAGGCATCACTGACCACCTTTAGGCCTCATGCACACGACCGTTGTTGTGTTCTCTTCCGCAAAATGGGGTTTTGTTGTTCCGTGATCCATTTCCGTTTTTGTTTCCATGTGTCTTACTTTATTTTTGGAGGATCACCAGACATGAAGGAAAGTAAAAAAAAATCTAAGACAGGTTTGCCATGCAAATGATAGGAAAAAAACGGACGCGCGGACGCGGATGACAATCTCGTGGTCCCATTGACCTGAATGGGTCCGTGAACCGTTTTCCGCAAAAATAATAGGACAGGTTATATTTTTTTGACGGACTGGAACCACGGATCACGGACGCGGATGACAAACGGTGCATTAGCCGAGTTTTCAACTGTCCCATTGAAAGTAATTGGGTCTGCAGAAAATCACGAAAAATGGCACGACGGACACAGAATAAAACAACGGCCGTGTGCATGAGGCCTTACACTGATTTAATCATGGACACGGAAGTGTGAATGAGGCTTATGGCTCATGCACGTGAACGTGTGCTGGCCAGGGCCGGTTCTAGGTGAAATGGGCCCCCCCCACCCCCAAATGCACATTTCTCCAGTCCAACTGACTCCAAACAGAACCAGGGCGGGGTAGTACACTGGAATGGGTGACATGGTGCCTGGGATGGATCCGATCCAGTTTAATCAACCAACCTACCAGACTGGGATGGATCCCAATCCAGTTTAATCAACCAACCTAGGTAGGTTGGTTGATTAAACTGGATTGGGATCCATCCCAGGCACCATCTCACCCGTCCCAGTGCCAGTGTACTTCTAGCCCGCCCTCAGGGCCGTCTTTACCAAGGGTCAAAAGGGGCAGCTGCCCTGGGCCCAGTTGCTCCTGGGGGACCCAAGGCAGCTGCCTCTTGAGCCCTGCTAGCTACTGCCCTGGGTGTTAGGCTGTCGGCTACACAGGCATCATAATCGTACTGTGTTAATGATCTTAATTCTAGGACCTTAATGCTGTATACTGTGGGGGAGTGGCCTGTATACTGTGTGGGGGCCTGTATACTGTGTGGTGGGCTGTATACTGTGGGGGGCCTGTATAGTGGGGGGGGAGTGCTATACTGCTGTACTGTATAGTGTGGGGGGCTGTATACTGTGGGTGCAGTATAGTGTGGAGTGCTATACTGCTGTACTGTATAGTGTGGGGGGCTGTATCGTGTATAGTTTGGGGTGCTGTATACAGTGAGGTGTTGTATACCGTGAGGTGCTGTATACTGTGGGCTGCTATACTGCTCTACTATATACTGTGGGGTACTGTATAGTGTGGGGTGCTAAACTGCATACTGTGTGGTGCTGTATACTATAGGGTGCTATACTGCATACTGTGGGGTGCTGGGGTGCACTGTAACACTAGGGTGAGCCGAGCCCTGGTCTCCTTCCTGCAGAGCGGTGCCCACTTCCAGCCTGAGCCCAGCTGCCCAGAGCACTGATCCTGAGCCGCTGGAGTCTTCAGAACTGGAAGTATTTACAGTCATTCACTGGACTCTACCAGATGTGTGGATTTTTTGTGTGTGTGTTGTGGTGGAGGGCGTGATTGCATGCTAAGGTGTGGGAAGGCGGGATCCAGGGGGCCCAAGTAAATTTTTGCCCAGGGTCCAATCAATATTAAAGACGGCCCTGCCCGCCCTGGTTCTGTTTGGAGTCAGTTGGACTGAGAAAATGTGCATTTGGGGTGGGGGAGGGGGCCAGTTACTGGTACCAGTAACTGGCCCCCTCCCCCACCCCAAATGCACATTTCTCCAGTCCAACTGACTCCAAACAGAACCAGGGCGGGCTAGTAGTACACTGGGACTAAGTGAGTGGGATTTGGGAAACTGGGAATAGATGGATCCGATCCAGTTTAATTAACAATAAGTTTAACCAAACCAACCAACCTACCAGACAGAACTGGTCTGTAGATGTAGACTGTACTTGTGGTCGTGGAAGTGGAACTTGGTTGGCTGCCTGTCTTCAGTCTTCTGTGGGTGGCGGGCCGTGGGCCTTCCCTGGCGCTGGCAGAGACAGAGTCAGACGGGTGGCTGGCTGCCAATGGCGTTTGCTCCCCTTCTTCAAGTTATCTGCTCTGGGGGACGGAGCCTGTGGCAACGTCAGCCAGACGCGAGACGTGCCTGCCTGTGCCGTGCATGCCGCTCCAGTCTCGAATCTCTTAAAGAGACAGGCAGCGCAGCGCAGGCAGAGCTCCCTCTAGACCGGACCCTCATTACTCCCTCTAGACCGGACCGCCCGGAACTCCTGTGGGGGGTTACTACTAGCACTGTCTGCAGCGCCGGCACAGTTGTCCCACACAGAATATAAATAGAATTATAGAATAGTAGTTGCGGGCCGGCACTGGGGGCCCCTAAGGAGTCAGGGTCCGGGGGGAAATTGCACCCCTTCCCTCTATGGAAGCGCCGGCCCTGGGTGCAGTGTGGAACAGAGGCACGGAACCCTTATGGAAACACTATGGAGCGCTTCTGTGGGGTTTCTCTCCGTGCTTCCGCATGTTACATTTTTTCTGCGGTGCGGACCAATCACAGACCCATTCAAGTTTAATGGGTTTCGATCCGTCCACGGCAGCTGCACGGATGATGCCCTTGCATTGAAGACCGCAAGTTGCGGCCCCTAATGCACAGAATGGCCTGACTGTGTACATGAGCCCTTAAAGGTAGTGTTTCTGATAAACTCTGGGGAATTGCTATTTATGTAATTCCCTAGGATAATCATAAAGTAACTCCCGTTTCCATTTAGGGCCGCAGAAGGAGTGCTTTGCCATCACTAATTATTTATAACGATTCGTATAAGGCAATAATTTCAAACAAAATGAATTCAGTGTCCGTATATAACATGAATTCCTCATCCGTCAGACTATATAGGCGCTCGCTGAAATCACCACACAATAAATACAGAAAATGACTGTGCAAAGTATTTTTCTATTGATTTATATCACTCCTGCCTTATGACAGACATACCCACAACTGTCCTCATAAGAGTCCAGCCTCTGATTATCAATCAATCTATCTTGATTGCAGCAATTTTCTTCTTCACAATCATTAGTCATTTCTCTGCCTTCCCTTAAATGTCTCTGCTCGTACATTGTATTTCAGCGTAGCTTCCAGTTGTAGATATTCTTGTATGCTTCTTACTCCAGACCTTTAAAGTTGCTAAAGATTTTCACAAGAAATACAAAATTATTTCAGAAGTAAACTTTTGTAGTGATAGCACTGATTGGCTCTCTTAAAAGTTTTTTTCTTTTTGTTATAATATTATTATTCAATATCGATGGCATTCAAGTAGGAGAGGTACCCTGGCTGCAGTCCCAATTCAGAAATATTAATGTATGACCAATCAGGAACAGTAAGCATTTTTATAGAGAAAATCTCTCATCGGGTAGTCATGTCTTTTGGCCAACAACTAAAATCATATGGGGAGATTTATCAAACTGGTGTAAAGTAGAACTGGCTTAGTTGACCATAAAAACCAATCAGATTCCAAATTTCATTTTCCAAAGGAGCTCCGAAAAATGAAAGGTGGAAGCTGACTGGTTTGCTGTGGGCAACTAAGCCAGTTCTACTTTACACCAGTTTGATAAATCTCCCCCATAGTTTCTGGGCAGCAAATTGGCCTGTGTAAATAGCACTCTGCTATCCATTAAAGGGAACCTGTCAGCGGCAAAAGCCATCCCAAACTGCCAGCAGTACCTTCAAGTAGCCGGCAGTGAGTTTCGAATGATGATTTCCTTACTGCATTCTGATGAGGCAGAAGTATGAAAACGATCTTTTACCCTCTGTCCGCGCTATTTTCCCGTCAGCCTTCGTTGTGAATGACAGCGCTTATGCCCGAACAGCCGGCTGTCAGTAACAGGAGAAGGGGCAGGGAACGCGGTTACCTTGACTTGAAGCAAGGAGGCCGCTGCCCCCTTGACTTCAAGACTGACTGGAAAATAGCGCGGACGGAGGATAAAATATTGTTTTTCATACTTCTGCCTCATCAGAATGCAGTAAGAAAATCATCATTCGAAACTTACTTCCGGCTACCTAAATGTACTACTGGCGGTTTGGGAGGGGTTTTGCCGCTGACAGGTTCCCTTTAAGAATGAATAAGTATGGGCACAAGTGGACGCTGTAGTAATCACCCATCCCCATCCAGAGAAAATGATTTATGCATGTCAATGCAGCTCTCATCTATCTGATGATCAGGTAATTATCAAGAATGCCTTTTCGTTCCCAATAATTGACTGCTAAATTGGTCCAGGTGAATGGACCTTAAAGGGGTTGTTCACCCCTGGGGGGCCTTTCAGGCATACCTCCCCAGCATGAAAGAGCCTGTGCAGGAAATCATACTTACCTGATCCCAGGGGCGGACTGGGAACTTAAAGTGGCCCTGGAAAAATGCTAAAATGGTCACGTTCTGTAGTTGGGTTTAAATTGATGGAAGGTGTGAGGGTTGAGACTCCATGTTGTGCCTTGTACAACCATTTTATGTTATAAGCCTTAAACCTTTGTGTGTAGAATCTATGATATAAACGGTGAAATTCTCTGTGTAAAATTACTGTGATTTCAAGGTCACTCCTAGCTCCGCCAATTTTGTCCCTTTGAAGAATTTGTACAATTATTAGCAGGACGAGTCCATGACGAACACCCACATTTAAGATTAAGGAGACGCTTCAGGTGTATAGCCAAGAAAGGCTTATTTCAGATTGTGATTTGATGAGTTATGATGTAAATGCTTAATTATGTCTCCCACTTTGGAAATAATCTAGAAAAATAGTATATAACAGTGGTGGCGAACCTATGGCACGGGTGCCAGAGGTGGCACTCAGAGCTCTCTCTGTGGGCACCCGCACCCTGGAGAAAGTCTATGGTGTACCAATATGCCTTAGACTTTTCCTGCTATTCATCATCACTATGAATGGCACAGGCAGCACACTGAATTTAAGTTAAATTGCAGTGTTGGCACCTTGCGATAAATAAGTGGGTTTAGGGATGCAGTCTGTAAAAGGTTCACCATCACTGGTATATAATCTCTGCTTACTTTCAATAAAGTTGGAACACCTGATATACAGCACTGCGCCTGTTATCACATAAACTTCTAATTGGGAATCCACTGCTCATCCGTCATTGGGTTTTTTGCCCCAACAAAGGCAGGGCCAGCAATACCATATAGTGGCACATTATACCACCCCAACAGAGCCAAATACCACAGTCCATCACAAAATACTGCCAGCAGCACAAAATATATCCCCAAAAACTTCCACTGGCTGGACATGAGGAGGGCCCTGTCGGGTTGTAATAATTCAATTAAGAATTATTAATTATGGTCATAAAAATAATTAACCATAAAAAAATAAAATTTTGAAAATTTGTCATAAATTCTTAAAATCATGACCTGGTGAATTGTAGTCAACCTACTTGATACAATTCACATCTGAGTCCGACTATTTCCTCAGATAAATAAGTTCTTTTTGACGTGAGATGACGTTAATCATAAACATGTAGTTCTACATTACACAATAATACAAAGGTATTATAAAAATATGCAGATTTATTGGTTACAAGATTATAAACATATATAAGTAAATAAACACAATGATACATGCAAATGAATATATATAGCATTAATATAAAGCATTACAAGCTTAACAATACATGTGAGTGGAAATAACTTGTCACATTATAACCAAGCTATTATTAGGTTAGGATATCAAATAGGAATATAATTTATATATTACCTCTGTTTAGAGAAAGCCTCATGATATCAGGACGGGCATGTCTAATCCTAGACATCAATATGGAATGCTAAATACATTCCACCCCCTCTAACCAACTACACATCACATGACTTCAGGCATGGGCAAATCCAATCAAGGATATAACTTAGAAGAGATAACTGTATCCTTCCGCCCCATCCTGGACTATTTTCACACATATAACTTTGGTAAGACTATTAAGACAAATGACAGGGATATAGGATCTTTGCTAGACCATATCTTAAATGGGAAGGACTTGAAATAAGTCTTTCCTGTGGGAATCCATCACTTAGCTTGGCGAAGAATGTTCTATCAATATATATATATATATATCTAAGCAATTATTTAATGCTTTGCTAGATTATGAGTCTTGATTCTTCTGCAGGTAGAATGAAGCCTCACAATATCCTAAAACTACATCTCAATATGGAGATGATCAATTAATTACTGTATTTATTCGCCAATCTAGATGGTATAATTTCACCCACACTATCAAATTAGTCTTAATAAAATGAAATATAATTTTCTGTGTCTCTTACCAAGTCCTAGTAGAAATCTCACTTCTGCTCCTAGGAAAGCTGGGTGGTCCATCATAGCGCATGTAACCATGGCTTTCATCCTGATAGACACCTCTAGAGAGCTCAACTTCTCTTTCCTCCCTTTCTTTCTTGTGTGTCTTTTCTGTCCTTTTCTCCCCCCTGTGTATGGTTTATGAACACAAACTTATCAGTTAGACACACCTTCCTAGTTTGGAAGTTTCCAATCATAATCGGATGGGCGTGACTATTGATAAGAAATGACATCATAACCTTACCCAGAATGCACTTTTGCTACTGTTGTAATGTCACCTACTCATACCTAGGTGGCACTGCTGTGTAAGCTATTTGCATCATAGTATAAAGGGTTAACTTCTGTAAGTCTGAATAAAGGTATAATATACATTTTGACCTTAAAAGCTTTAATTCAAGGCTATAGGGATTAGATTTGACACTTGTAGCAATTAGAGACAAACCTCTAGGCGTCTCTCTGAATGTTTCTCACACTGTTTATTTGTATATCGTAAATAACTTGAACCTCCTTGTTTTCTCACAGAGATACCAGTATCTCCTGTTACACCAAAGATGTGAATAATTGTTACAAAACACACATCTTCACAGACACTCTTTTAGAGACGAATACTCTCCTAATGAGAAATATATATAATATACTGGATACATGTTGTCTTCATAATATATAACAGTATAATATAATATATATTATATGTTCTACTGATTGTCTTATGCTAAGGACTAAGGTTCATTAAATGAATACATGAATATTATATATTTGCTTCATTGATAAATGCCTAATTGTATAGGTAATTATCACCAGCTGCATAGAGCTTATCTTTACCTCCCGTCATAAATTTATCAGTAGATAAGGAGGCCTCTTCTCAGACTGGTACATTCATGAGAAGAATAACACTAAAAAGTAGAAACCTTCGTGTGATCTTACTTTGGCCTTCTCAAGACATACAACGTTGTAACTATAGTCGAGCATGGCTCTTAAAGGGAATGAACATTCATCTTGACTAGAATGAATTGGATATCAATGCATTTACCTATGAAAAGGCACAACAGCCCAGGCGGTCTTCTGGGCATTGGCCCACCTGGAAATTTTGCTGTAAGGTCTATGACCAATCCACCTCTGCCTGATCCTCACCGCTAGCTTCTGGCTCCTTCAGTTCCCCCCGACCACTGCAGACCTATGGTATTCCACGTCAAAATCCGGTTTGACATGGGTCGCATGGATGTTGGAACCAGTGACTGGCTGCAGTGGTGATGTGTACCACAGGAGTCAAGTTACTGGGCCACTTGAACTGTGTAAAACAGGATGTTGACAGAGTTAGACCCAAGGTCTGTAGTGGTGGAATGACGGAGCCAGAAACCCAGTGGCGGGGATCAGGTAACTATGATTCGCTCTGCAAGTCTGGCCGTGCTGGGCGGTCTGCCCGAAATATCCCTGGGGTGAACAACTTCTTTAAGGGTGCCTTCACAAATGGCAGATTTTGTTGCAGAAATTTCTGTAAATCAGTTGCCTTCATGCGAATTTGGCTGTATTGGCAGCAAGCACAGGGATTTCTGCAAGCCCCATTTAAATGATTGGATATGATTTTCAGTTACAGAATCTTTTGCAACAAAATCTGTCACGTCTGAAGGCACACTTAGGGCTCATACACTGATAGATCATTTTTGTCTGGCTTTTTTTTTTTACACTAAAACACATACATGTGTGAAGTGTGTCATACGGTAGCGACAACATGCTTGGAATTTTTTTAAAAAGGCATACAAGGAATAAAAATGCCTCCAATTGAAAAAAAGCCACTATATAAAAAAACATGTTTATACTCCTTTTCATAATTCCCATAGATTTTAACTAACACATGTTTTGTTTTGGGGGGTTTTTTCCAGAAAAAAAATACCAAAATGGCAAAAAATGCAAAAGTTGGCAAAAACGGCATTAAAAAAACTATGAACACAGCCTAATTATTTTACAGATGATGCAACAAGGAAAAATAATGCTACATTTTGGAGAGTTAAGGGTGTTTTCTTTCTTTATCGATTGTCCTCCATTGTACTGGTGCTGGTCTCCTTGGTCCCTATCAAACCAGTATCAGGATGCGTCTCCCATGTTGCTAAATGTGACATTACTGCAGAGACCATTCACTACTGTGGGACCTGTTGTCACTATGGATAATATGCCATGCTGCATTATAGGAGTAGTAATAGGCAGTTGCTGTCAGATATATCACTAGACCATGTCCCCTATGACTCACAGATTAATGCTTTTTCATCTCTAGGCTGTGCTGTTAGGAGCCCAGAAACCTAAATCCATACTGATGGTATCTTCTGCCCTGTTGCATCTCTAAGAGATGTGGCCCAAAAGGTCCGACTGATTATATAAGGAGCAGAGTACTGTCAATCACTTGTGACAGTTCAGTGGCCATAGGGGCCCTTTACAGATATTGCATTTTTGCCAGCGATCTTCAAGTAAGCCTGCTACTTGATGACGAACCCTGGGGTTTCTGTAGTAGATGTCTGATTATCTGTTTTCTGAAGACAATCTCTGCTGGCATATGGATGTCATACAGTGACGGTTAAAAGTTTGTGAATGCTTCAGCAGTTTCTATATTTCTGTATAAATTTGTGTAAAAAATATTAGACTTCGTCTGTGTCTGTGAAACTTTGCTTTCAGTATCTGGTGTGACCCCCTTGTACAGCAATAAATGCAAGTAAACTTTTCCAATAATTGCTGATTAGTCCTGCACATCGGTTTGAAAGAATTGTAGCTCATTCCTTCATACAAAACATCTTCAACTCTGTTATGTTGACGTGTTTCCTTTCATGAACTGCTCACTTCAGGTCCTTCCACAACATTTCTGTTGTGTTAAAGTCAAGACTTGCCCATTCCAAAACTTTAACTTTATTCTTCTTTAACCATTCTTAAGTAGAAAGACTTGTGTGCGTAGGATCGTTGACTTGCTTCATGACCTACGTTCTCTTGAAACCAAGCTCATGGACAGATGTCCTGACATTTTCATTTAGAATTTGTTAGTATAATTTCACCAATAATGGCGAGCCATACTGCCCCTAGATACAGCAAAGCAAACCCAAACCATGATACTAGCCCCACCGTGTTTCACAGATCAGATGAGGTTCTTATGCTGAAATGCAGTGTTCTCCTTTTTCTTAACATAACACTCCTCATTTAAACAAAAAATATCTAGATTGTTCTTAACAGTCCACAAAACATTGTTCCAATAACCCTATGGCATGTCCAGGTAATCTTTAACATGTTCTTTGTTGGCTGCCTGCTACTGAGGAGGGTAATAATAGTCTTGAATTTCCTCCATTTGTACACAACCTGTCTGGCTGTGAATTGGTGGAGACAAAACTCTTTAGAGATGGTTTTATAACCTTTTCCAGCTTGATGAGCATCAACAACTCTTCTTCTGAGGTCCTCAGAAATCTCCTTATTTTTGTGCCATGATACACGTCCTCAAATGTGTTGTAAAGATGAGACTTTAATAGATCCCTTTATTTTAAATAAAACAAATCACCCACTCAGATCCCATTGACTGAATACACCTGACTCTAACTTCACCTTCAAATTATCTGCTAATTCTAAAGGATACTTTTGTCACTCATAAACATGTGATATTAAATCATTTTTCTCAATTAATAAATGACCAAGTTGAATATTGATGGCACGTTTGATTTGGTAATTTCTATCTACTTTTAGGACTTGTATGAAAATCTGATGTAGTTTTAGTTCAAATTTGCAGAAATACAGAACATTCTTACGGGTTCAAAAACTTTCAAATACCACTGTAGTAGGGCATCCCTTGCTCAGACTTGAGATGTCTATGTATTGCAATTACAAGAACAGCCGTTTGCCTGCGTGGCTGTTTCATGTAATACTCCAGCATATGGTGTAACAATAAATAAAAGCCCATAACCACATTTTAATCCCTAATGCTCCCCTGGACCTTTGCTAGTGAACGATTACATTCACTAAAGCTGCAAGGTGACCATTTCAGTCAGTCTCTGACCACATGGTGATCCCAGTAAGTACACCACATGACTACCATGTACCAGTATTTGGTAGGAGTGGCCCCTTACTGATGTGATACATAGTAGGATATTGATGGTTTATACACAGAATGGGCCATCAATATCTGATCAATGGAGATTAAACCATTGACAGCCCCATAAATAAGCTGTTTGCATAGAACACTCTAACAGCATGCGTCTCTATAGAAGCTTTGACCCATTCAAATGAACAGGTAGAAGCGGCAATACCCTGTATACTGCTACAAAGTACTAGACAGCACACAGGTAGATAGGCTTGCGTAAACATTAAAGGGGGTGGCAAGAGTCAGACACCCACCGATCTGATATTGATGGCCCATGCTGGGGATATACCATCAATATTCTCAACTCGGACATCCCCTTTAACACTGTTAGATATGCTATTGCCCTTCCGCTGTTAAGTCTTAATGTCTTGGTGGCGGTGTGTTCTCTCTGGTTACTTATATGATCTGTGTTTAAGGATTCTGTACTGACCATCAAGTCATTTGTAAGCATGAATAGGGTCTGTGCTATGGTCAGTTCATAAAAAGATCTTCTATAGCAGCTTCTAAACATTAATTAGGAAGCTTAATCCAGTTTTTCGAATAAAATAATCTAAGATAAAAAAAATCACTAAATTCATACAAGTCCTTTTTTCTCCTCTTTTAAATAATGTATAGATTCTCATTAGCTGATTTGTTCAGGAATCTTATACTTTTGGGACTGAAATCCTTAGAACAAAATGTTCATTCACTTGTGTCTTTCTCATTAAAACAGTCGAGTTTTTCAGACATTAAAAAGATCTTTAAAGTGGAGAGAATTATTCATCCGTGGATCTTCCTATTCTGTTTTCCTCATACTTGGCGACAGTTATAACTTTGCAAAAATAGTATATGGTTTATTTTTTAAAGAAATGCTTAATTTCAATTTATAATGTTGAATCAGTGATGTTTAAGTTTGGCTCAAAGTCCCAGGCTATGAGCTGTGCTCTGCGATTGGCCAGTGCTGCAGCAAGGGACACGCCTAATACAAAAACTCCGCCCAGTACAACAGAGGGAGCTGCAGACACCGGAGCCTATACCGGGCGAACCGAGCGACGCCCAGACATACTAGTAAGTGCAGGGGGACCCCTGGACGCCGCTCTGCCCACTGATATAGTTAGTTTTTAGTTTTTAAACTAGTGAAAGGTTCTCTTTAAGTGGAACAGTGCAGGATTATGATCAGAATTTTCACATAGATGAACACTGGACCTATTAATGAATTGACTGTCTACCACCATTTATTGGCCTGAGATAGGAATATAGCTGCTTGCGGTTTTGATTGCATTATATATTTGTTGATTTATTTATATATTTTTAAGTGTAGGCTGATTAAAGGGTCAATTATCGGCACAGGCTGTGATGCCAACTAATGGAGTGCATGCATGGACCAACCTGACATGAAGTAGTTTTGCCCTATGGAAATGGTGTTTTGAATGAGAACTCCCCACAGTGGCCCTACATGTGCCTGTCTATGAATAATAATAATAATAGTATGTAAAATAGATTAAAAGAAAAATTGAGCGGTCCTCTGGTGTCTTGCCTGTGCCCCGATCCCTTGGGGGCGCCTGGCGCGTTCACTATCCTGTGCTCCACGAGAAGGAGTGAAAATGTATGATAATATAGGGCCTAATAACAATATAAATAATGGTAAGGGGTTAAAGCCATTGCCAATGGTGATGTGCTGAGGTTTAGGAGCACTCCCGTTGTTTATAGGGTATCCTGGCAACGGAGGAGTAAGTGGTTCGGCTGTGTATAGCAGCAATGTAGATACACATGACAGGTCATGTGATCGAGATCAGGTGACCGGGAGAAATTTCTTTCGGACTTCATGTGAGATCTCACACGACCGCTGAAGGCGGGTTGAGCGGAAGTGATGTATTGATACATGCGCAGAGCAGAGGGAGGCACGCTACATGCCTGCGTCATCAACATGTGGCGAAGAGAATATCGGGCATTCCTACAGCATGGGGTATAGGTAACAGGGGGTGGTATTAATGATATGATGTATGTGGAACAAGAGGACATAGTTTTAAATTAGAGGGGCAAAGGTTTAAAAGTAATATCAGGAAGTATTACTTTACTGAGAGAGTAGTGGATGCATGGAATAGCCTTCCTGCAGAAGTGGTAGCTGCAAATACAGTGGAGGAGTTTAAGCATGCATGGGATAGGCATAAGGCCATCCTTCATATAAGATAGGGCCAGGGGCTATCCATAGTATTCAGTATATTGGGCAGACTAGTTGGGCCAAATGGTTCTTATCTGCCTACACATTCTATGTTTCTATGTGATATGGGATTAATTGAGGGGAGGGGATATGCAAGGTGATGGTTGTTGGTGTATCCAATCAGATGTAGCTGGTGTATCTAATCAGATGTAGATTGTGTATATTTATAGATGTTCACTATGGTGTATTATTGTGTGAGCTTGATAAAGACCAGTGTGGTCGAAACGTTTCTGCATTCGGTGAAGAATAAATCTTTGAGATTTTTGGAATCGTTGGAGTGCTGCAGTTTTAATCATCTTATGGTATGAGTGGAGTAATACACAGTACATTAAGTGGAACAGTGCAGGATTATGATCAGAATATCCACATAGATCTGGATGAACACTGTACCTATTAATGAATTGACTGTCTACCACCATTTATTGGCCTGAGATAGGAATATAGCTGCTTGCGCTTGCGGTTTTGTTTGTATTATATATGTATTGATTTATTTATATATTTTTAAGTGTATGCTGATTAAAGGGTTTTAATATTTAATTTTGACAGTGGTCCGTATAGTCTTGATATTGAGAGCCCCCCTAACTTTTATATATTTAGTATCATGGACTTGTCTTAATACTGACAGGCAATTTTAATACCAGTCTAGAGTGTTACGCAACATAGTTTTGTTGAAACTCTAGTGGTATTGAAAGGACAAGAACCACCGTAACATCAATAATCTTCAGCAGCCCAAAATAAAACTCCCACCCCATTTTCCCAGTGTCTGCCTTTAGTTGCCAACTTACCTCCACATGGTGAATAGCAAAATCCAAATGGACTCCCTCTTCTTACTCGTTCTATGGAAGCTCACATGCCACTAGTGACTAGAGGCTTGGGGACATTCAAAGAATTATCAAGAAGATAGAGTCCATTTGTATTTGGCTATGGGGCCCCTCTGAATGAGCTATATTGTGGTGAACTATAAAGTATTGAGCGATATCTGCAATTAAGTGAACCATTTAAAAAGTAAACATATAAAAGACTATAAAAAAAATCAGGTTAGCAAGACACTAAGAGACTAATGTGCAAAAATGTCTACACATTTTCTGAAAAAAAATGTTTATAGACCATTTTCAACTAAAAGTAAGAAGTCAATAAAAATTCTGCTGTTGTACTATGAAGTTGAAAAAATATATATTTAGTTGTGTCTGTGAAGGTTCTCATTCATCCAGGTATATCAGTAGTTATAAATCAGAGGAACTTGGACGCCTTGAAGATGTTTTGCTAGTTATCCAACTGGCTTTCTCAATTAGAATGGCTTGTACGAGAATTCTCCCAGAGGAGGACTGGTTCAAAAGGGTTATGAAAGAAGCTATTCAGGTTAAGTTTGAGAATCCAAGCTTGAATAGAGGTGGAGGGTTGCAACATCTATTGTCTCCAACTTACAATGCGGCTCTAACACCTCTCTCGAGCAGTTTAATCACACCTAATAGCTTGTCATGCAAATGACTGAAGCACAAGTCACCATGTAGGAGAATTCTCGTGCAAGCCATTCTAATTGAGAATGCTAGTTGAATGACTAGCGAAACTACTTAGCTCTGAGTTATTACTACTGATATCTACTCAGCTGTTTCTTATTTATGTGTTCCTAAGGAAGCATGGTAATTATATATCCACTATAACATCCCTCACAAAGGATGTTACTTAGGTATCTGTTAGAAGAATTAGAAGTTTTTTTTTTCTTTTTTATGACGTAAATGCTCTTTAGAGAATTTTATCATTGCTTAATCTTGTGGATGCCCTAAATGTATTCTTCTCCACTGGATGGACATAAAATTAATTTAGACCTTTAACATTCTTAAAACAGAGAAAATGCAATTATGTAAGAATTGGAATTCAAAAAACATTCCAATGTTCTCTTCTTCAAAAGAGAGAAAATGCATAAAATACATAAAACATAAAAAAAGAAAAAAATCTGTATCAACAAAATAAACTCCACCAACTTGACCTAAGCTTTTCAGATAATAACGTTTGATCAGTTTCCTTTTCTACCATTAACAGGATAAAATGAATTTCAGTGCCACAACATCTGGAAGATCAAAAGAAATCACACTTCAATCACTGCAGAGCCCTGTGCTCATTATACACAATCATATCTAGTTATTAATAGTCTGTTGTTGGATGGTGACATTTTAGTTGTTTTATCCCATAATGCATTGTGGGCACGTCTGGCATTTAGTTTATCATTTTCATCAGTGTCATCCTTGGGGTGACCGATATGACCCAGAAATCTTATCCTGTCATTCATAGTAAGTGAATTCATCAACACCGGCAGACGTTGAATACACAAGAGAATTTTTTTTTAACCATTTGCATGGGTATACAATTTCATTATTCACGGGTGAAAAATAAAAATGCCATTTTGCATACAAGAATAGCAATTTATGCAGCAGACATTGATATGGAAGAAATTATACCACTTGGTGATTAGGATGGAAATTTATTGTGTGCATGTGTCTCGAGATTTCATATGCATTAAGCCTCGTCAGGTGCACCATCTATTTCTATTGGTTGACACAATGCCTCTGTTTTGCATTCTAAACATTGCTCTTATTTGGAGCTTTATTAATATAAATCCGTCAGTATTTCCCCTACTCCTATGCCTGACTTTACAAAGCGAGCAGCTAATGGATTTCTCTGTTATGTTAATATCCAAACTTAAAAGAGATTGCCTGGAATAAAACTTAAAATGAAAAAAGGGGTTTTCAAAAAGTGTTTAATTGACTTTTGCATTTTTTGAAGTCTTAGATTTGCTGTCTTTTTATAGGATTTGTGCTTAATAATTAGATGGAGTATTTCCCAGGGAAAAAAGGGTTTTCAATGACAAAGGATAGACAATTGCCAGATTAAGTCAAAACAGGATATTCACTAATAGTTATCGAATGAGATTACACAAGGCTTCCCCCGCTTGATTTTTCTTCTAAAATACAATTATATGTGTTTATATTATTCATTACCAGCATTAGCATAAGTGAGCTTTATACCCTGATAGCTATGACTGGCTTACATTCAAATTATGTAATGTTAATAGCAGATGTTTCAGTTTGCAACCCATTGTACAATTCTATCATCCATCTATAATATTCCTTCACTCTTTCCTTCTTTTTTTTTTAGCTATCATTTTCTATCCCTTTCTATCTATCTGTCTGTCTATCTATCTAATAAACAAAAAGGAACAGCAGCACAGTTGATTAGGTGATGTTTGGGTGCATAAAATTCAAAGAAAAGGTGATCCAGCACCGGAACAAATCTGTCGTTGCGAAGTCTTTGTTTTTCACATATATAGGGGACAGTACATACGATAAACATCTCCTCCCTCCTACTCCAGTTCGGTTGACATGTTTTGAACACTGCGGTTCTTAATCATAACCTCATGGTGTGCTCAGGCGGTGATAGACTTATGCACCTCCCTCTCCCTTGCATGTTTGGGTTCAATCCCTCTGGCACAATAGGCAGTAGTCCACTAAAAGATCCGAAATACAAAAATGAGGCAGCACTCCAGTTATGGTTTATGGGTGGTGGACCCGTTTATTCCCAACGCCTTGGGAATAAACAGGTCCACCACCCATACACTATAACTGGAGTGCTGCCTCATTTTTTTTATTTTGTATCTATCTATCTAAACCAAAAAAGCAAAAAGGCAGGCAGCACAGCAGTATGAAGAGTAAAAACGGAGTGTCCATAGTAAAATTCCAGCTCACCTTTTGTAGATTCAATCAACCCCTGGTGCACGAAAGAGGTAAAAAAGAGTCCTTTGGTAGCAAAACAATAATACATGAAGTTCCAGCACTGCAAAGAAATTGTTGTATTACTTGTCTCTTTATTCGTGTAGCAAAATTACAGCATGTGGATCAAACCTCACACTCCAACACCAGTTGACGCGTTTCAGAAACGTAGTCCTTAGTCAAAACGGAGTGCCAGCGGCTGTAGAGGCGATCTTCCAACCATAAATATAACATGACTGAACTCCATGGCACTTCCAAAATCAAACGTGTGTCAAAAGTGACAGCGAGGTTTCGGTCCGCTCAATGGAACCTTTCTCAAGCAGTGATGACAATAAACTAATGCTCAGTACAGGTATAAATACATGTCCACATAATCATAAGTAATTAAGACCAATTAATCAATAATTGTGTACAAAGTGTCTAAATATCCAAAAAACATCAATACAATTCATATTGTGTATAGCCATCAATTATAAAAAGATAAAAGGGCATCCATAAATATACAAAATTCATAAAATCAAAGTGAATCCTAGAATTTTGAGATATAACCTCATGATTACATAAATAAAAACATACGTGCAAACACCAGAATCATGATTGCATTAATAAAACCATATGTGAATTACCCAGTGTCAGGTGTGCGTACTAAAAACAAGACTGAGAGGGAAGGACCTGTGTACTAAATAACCAGCATGGTGTCTGTAGCATCCGGCTTTGCAAACTGAGCATGTCAAAAAAGGAAAAAACACACCCAGTCATGTGGCATGTAGAGATCAAATGGCAAGGTCACATGACTTGTAAAAATCACATGATCACTAGCCAGTGAGTTGTCCACATGACTCATCCAAACCATGTGATACAAAGAATCACATGATCGGATTGATTTACAACGCCTGCAAGGGAATATTAACCCTTAAAAGTCTAGTGTTATTGACAAAAATTTCCATGCCTTTTTGGCCAGTATTTCAATATATTACAAATGAAATAACAATAGAAGTTCAGCCTCTGACAAGATGTAAAAAAAAAACAACATATATGACTTATTTTTAACATGTTACGGAAAAAGCGATGCGGAGTGCAATACCTGATTATGCTTAATGTAGGGGACGGAGTGGCATGGAAAACCAAACCGCTACCAAACCTCACAGAGTAACCGACACCAATGCTGTACACCTCATCAAGGGCATAATGCACGAATGTGCCAGTCACTAGACAAATTAAAAATAAAAAGTAAAGTAATTCAATGTACCCTATGCCATTGTGATGCTGAGGGACTATTGATCGCAATATTGAATAAAATTATTTAAAGCAACTCAATATACCCCATGCCATTTTGATGCACAGGGAATATCAGTCGCAAATGAATTTGTGGGGGTCACACCGCGTTAACGGCAAGAGAACCCCACAAAAATATGAACCCGAAAAATTTAAATGAATAAAGAAGAATCATATATTGAACCGCGCATCATATTCCGCGCATCCTAACTAGAGTATAGATAAAGTGTAAATGGGAAGATCACACATGACCAAAAAAAACAAAGAGTATAAAAAGAAATCACACAACAGAAATATCGTGGCCAGGAGGTACTGAATAAAGTTCCCCACAGAACATGGATCCATGCTGGCTATATCAGTCCTATAACAAGTCCTCCCAATTGTCATCTAAAAACAAAAACAAGAACAAAAATAAAGTAAGTAAATAGAGCAACAGAGCACAAAAATGAGGGAAAACGACAATCCAAGGTCTATCCAAGGTCTAAAGTGACAATCCAAGGTCTAAAGTCCACATTGAGTCCTATGGTCCTCAACGTATAAAGTGTTGTGATCCAATATAATTCCTGTTTCTTTAACATAAGATTTCTATTTCCACCCCTATGTGGAATGGAATTAGCATGCATTTAAGATCACTTTCTCTATGGCCCAAATCCAGAAAATGTTTGGATACCGGCAGATCCATACTTTTTTTCTAATAGTGTATCGGTGATGGTTACACTGCATTTTGAAATCCAGAGAAGTTTCCCCCACATATAATTTGTTACATGGACACCAAAGAACATATATCACAAAGGAAGAATCACATGTTAAAAAATGTTTGATATAGTATTCATTAGCAGTAATGGGATGGATAAAACTGCCACCTTTTTGTATGTATCGGCAATTGATGCAATTAAGACATGGGAAACATACCGGTACCTTTTTTTTGAGTACGTAAAAATGTCTGTCCCTTCTTTTTCTGTGGGCCGATGTCAGTGTGTACAAGTCTATCCCTCAAGTTCTGTGGTCTTTTATACCATAACAAGGGGGGACTTTAAATTCCTCGATGTTATTATGGATGCTTCTCAAAATAGGCCAATGTTTGTCTATAATTGCTTTTAGAGAGTGACTTCTGTTTATGTTGCAACTAAGGGAATCCCTTTTAAGTTTTTTTTGCCTGTTTTATCTTTAATAAATCAGCTCTGCAACATGTATGAACAGTGGCTAAATGTGTATTTAATACAGTCTTAGGAAAATCCCTGTTACGAAAAGCTGTCATCTTTTTTAATGACTCAATGGGAGGGACTTTACAGTAGTACGAGGATGAGCACTGTCAAATCAAAGAGTGTATTCCTATCGGTGGGTTTAACATACACATCAGTGATGATTTGTCCATCCAGTAATGTTACCTTAGTGTCCAAAAAACATCCGCCGAATAGGTCAAAGTAAATTTTATGTCCTCATCTATAGTGTTGAGATAGGAAAAAAAGGAAAGCAGTTGTTGTTCAGTATCTGTCCATTTGAGGAAGATGTCATCTATGTATCGCCACCACCTCAAAACATGCTCAAAGTGGTGCGACACATCGACGAACGTCTCCTCCAAGAAGGAGACCGCCATGTTTGCATAAGTGGGTGCCACATTCGACCCCATGGCGGTCCCCTTCAACTGTAAATAAAAATGGTCGCCAAACAATAAATAGTTGGATGTCAATACCAAGTGTAAGAGAGTTAATATAAAGTCCTGACAACCTAATGACAAATGTGATGTTGTTAAGGCCCTTTTATACAATGTTAATGCCAAAGTCATATCTGATAGAAGTATAAAGGCTAATAATGTCAAAAGAGGCCAATATGGCATCAGAAGAAATCTAGGAAGCAGATGTAGTATTTGTGTTGAACAGTAAGAAAATCCTTCAATTTATGGTCATTATAACCCAATTGCAAACCTTCACATAAAATACAGTCTATTGTTTTCTCAATTTTCCATTTGGTTTTCCGTTTGATTTAGGAAGTGCTGGGGAGTTCAGTCATGTTCTATCTATCTATCTATTTATCTATGTTTATATCTATCTGTCTTATCAATTATCATTGCTTATCTATCAATACATCTACTATCTATCTATCACTCTATGAAAAATAATCTTTTTCAGTCCACTACAACTATACTAAGGTGGATAAGATACACTGTCGGTGACACACCCTAATAATATGCACTCTAATGAAAACAGAGTAAGCGCCCTGAAAAGGAAGGGTGATCTAGGGCATCAACCTGTTCGATCACCTTAGTGCACCCTATGGGGTTCCCCTGGAGATGGAAGTAGCAGGCTCAGACTGGGCCACAGGGGAACAGGTGAATCCCTGATGGGCCCCTGAGCTAGGTGTGCCCCTAGTCCCCCAGCCACTGCACAAGGGGCTGTCACGATCCCTCCCGTGACAGAGGTTAGAAGATCTGAGAGACTTGCATCATGTGAGGTTATCTGACAGCCTCTCGGTTTTCACTTTGCAGTGTTGTTGTTGGTATGACCACACCTTTTGTTTCAGGTGTAGCTTGTGGTCATTACTATTCTTCTATTTAGCCTGAACTCACACTTCTTACCATGCAGTTGATATTATCTGCCTGGAGTTGGAAGAGCTGGTGTGTTGTCCTCTGTTCCTGCTCATCCATTTTCTATTGAAGATAAGTGTACTCCCCTTTGTATTTAGTTTTCTCCTTTTGCTCAGTGTCTCCTAGGCCTCAGGGAGATGCTGGTTCGTTCATCTGGGAAGGAACCAGTGGTCTCAGACCCTGTCACTACTCCTAGGGATTTTTAGGGTTTCTAGGGCCTAGGTATCCGGTGTATGAATATTCCCAACTTCAGGGTCTATTCGTACTGACAGGAGTCAGTGCTAGGTTTAGGGTTTCCTAGGTGGTGACCTTTTCCTTTCCCTAGCCGTGAAGCCTAGTTTCGGGTCATTTTCCTTCTGTTGTCATTCTGGTATTCCTCCCCTCCCCCCACATTGTGACAGGGGCACAGTAAACTGACCGCACTACATACATATAGTCAACAGCATCTGACCCAGCCTATGTTCATACAAAAATTGTGTAGATTATTTGAAGGGGTATTCCCATCACAGACAAGAGGAGCATATGGCTGTGTTGGAAATACCCCTTTAACAAACTATTCAGTTTATTATTGCAAAGGCATCAGATGGCTGAAGTGACTTCTAGGCACATAGGCAGAACAGCAAATACTGTATCTTTTTTTATTAGGAACCCAATATCTTGAAGCTACTGCAGGGACCCTAATCATTAATTATCTTTAGGGTCTTGCTGCTCCCTGTCATTGTGTGAGCAGATAATATTTGCATATGGCTTTACAGTGGGCCCCCAATATGAATTTTACTGATAGGCCCAAAGCACCCCATTGCGACGCTGAAACTGGGAGAACACTGTGTTACAAAGGTATTCCTAATCACAATGTCTGAACTAAATCGTTCTCTATAAAAACAGATACACACCGTTAGATTAAAGGGGTTCTGCAGTTTGTTTAAACTGATGATCTACCCTCTGGATAGATCATCAGCATCTGATCAGCGGGGGTCCGACACCCGGGACCCCGCCGATCAGCTTTTTGAGAAAGCAGCGGCACTCCAGGAGCGCAGCGGCCTTCTCACTGTTTACTGCAGACCCAGTGACGTCATGACTAGTATCAACTGGCCTGGGCGCGGCTGAGATCCATTTAAGTGAACGAAGCTTAGCCTCGCCCAGGCCAGTTAATACTAGTCGTAACGTCACTGGGCCTGCGGTAAACAGTGAGAAGGCCGTGGCGCTCCTGGAGCACCGCTGCCTTCTCAAACAGCTGATCGCCGGGGGCCCGTGTGTCGGACCCCCAGGCGATCAGATGCTGGTGATCTATCCAGAGGAGTTTAAGCAAACTGCAGAACCCCTTTAACAGGTGCACAGTAGACTCAGTTCCTATTGAGAATAAATATCATAAATCAATACATGTCCCTCTGATTTAGCAAACAATAGTGAAAGCAGGATCTGCCTTTGTGAAAGGCTGGAGAGCACCTACCACCATCATGCATTGTGTGGAAACATACAGGACCAACACCAAATGTCATGGGCACGATTAACTACCATTTATGCTCTTGCTTGATATTCATGAAGGGAACATTGACCAGTCTTGTGGAACTGGTCCTATTGCATTTTTGACTCAGTTAGGAAACATGGGATTCCAAAGAGATCTGCCCATACACTACCCGCGCCACACAACATGCACTTCAGGGTATCCAGCAGCTTCCCTGACTAGCTCAATTGACAGATCTTTCCCCCATCGAGAATGTCTGGGACTGGATGGGGTGGTGGATCTTCCATGCACAGCAGCCAACAATCACCTTGGCTGAACTACGGGTGCAAGTTGAAAGAGCTTGGAATAGACACAGGAGGATATTCAGTATCTATATAACTGTTACCATGACAGAGTGGCAGCCTGTATCACAACAAGGGGAGATGCCACCCAGTATTAATGTGACCCTTCCTCAACGTTTATCCTAACTAAAGGGTGCATCACCTTGGTTGTGTGATCATTGGCCAAGCACAACTAGAAGTTCATACTTTTTCAATCTCAGCTCCCCTCCGCTTCAAGAAGAAAAAAAAAATCACATTAACTGGGAAACCAACATAACACTTTCCTGATGACCTCCTTTTCATTTTTTAGCTGCATATCCATCCATTTCCTAGGCTACTCATCTGCCGCCCAAGATGGCAGCACTGCTTCTCGGACTGCCTGATGGGCACTGTGCACCAGTAGTTCGAGACACTTTCTGCTGCTCTTGGATTGGCCAGCAATGCTCACATAAACAGTGCTGGCCACTCCAAGAGCAGGGCTGGACAAGTAGGAAGTGTCTTGGACTACCGGTTTGCATCAGATAGTTTGATATGGTGTGGCCATTTTGGACGACATAAAAAGAGCCTGAGAATTACAGAATCTGAAACTAAAAAGATGAAAAGGAGGGAACCTTTTTTTTTTTTAACCAGAGGGACATTTTAAGTTTTCCAGGTGTTCTCTTTTCTTTTTTCCCAGTAGTGAATTATTATATAGCTTTGTGATTTTTTTGTTTTTGTTTTTTCCAATGTGTGCTTAGTTCCTCTCTTTGATATGAAATAAATATCTGATCATAATACATTCTACTATTTGGGGGTTCAGTCATATCTGCAGGGTCACTTTGCTCTTCATATATCAGCTGTGTATTTGCATGCAGACGTACACTCTTTCAATATTTGTGGTACTCACCTATTAAATTGACTACACTGGTAAGAAGACAGTCTCTATACTCCATACACATGGTACTTGCACCAGGTGTTTGTCCCCAGTAATAGGATAGGCTTTCCACAGTCACAGTGCATTTACAACATGTAGCTGCCACATTGCTACTGCATTTATTTCTTTCCTTCACAGTTTAGCACTGCTGAGGGCTCAGACTATACATGTGACAACTAATTTTGTATAATTTTTTAAATCAAAGAAAAGTGTCAGTCTATTGTGAGTCTCAGTGTAATCGGCAACATTTCAGTATTTTTTGTATATAGATAATGACATGGAACAGTAAAAAGAACTTACCAAATGTTTTTAAGAAATGTATCATTTTCACGTAGGTCACTTTTAGGACACATTCTCTTTAATTACGGTACATTATATTATTGAAAATCCTGCTATATCCATGCCTCCTTACATGTCTAACAGGATGAGTAGCTAGGTAGGGCATATCATTTATGCTTTATATATAGTGTATATTTGATAAATGCATCTTCTCACTACTGTCCATGATTATTTTAGCTATAAAGACATAAATGTATATACTGGCTGCAATTATCTACAGCTTGCCTAACCCACTATATCCACACTCCTCATAGACCTAACCTTTGGTAAAGGAACCCCTTCATATGTTCACCATGAGGGTACGGCCACACGGTCAGTTTTCTGTATGCAGTTTTGGAAGCCAAAATCAGGAGTGGATCATAAAAGGAGAGAAAATATAAAGGGGAAATATGACTTCACTTTTTTGAATTCACTCCTGGTTTTGGCTTTCAAAATTGCATCAAGAAACCTCACCATGTGGTCGTACCTGGATACTTTATGAAGGTTCCTGGAGATGAGTGGTTTCTCCATGCCCTCGTCTGCATTTTTGTTCTGCTTTTAGAGACCTGGTTTAATTACTACTAAATCTTGCTTTTTTCAGACTCTAGGAAACCTGTACTTTTTGCTGGATGGTGACCACAGATACGTTTTTAAATGGACCACACACTTTTAGTCAGTGGGGGAAATCTCTCACTTGAATGGATCCATTGACTTTAATAGGACAGTGTTCAGCCCGCGTGCTGTCCATTCTAAACACGCACGGCATCTGGATGGGAACATTTTTTCTTTGAAAAGGGTCTGTGGCAGATTTTCTGTAGCTGTTGAAGGTATTAGTAACAGAAAACCGTGCAGCTATTTCAGTGTAAGGTCCCCTAAAAGGACACTTCCATCATAAGGTCTCATGCACACGACTGTATGTATTATGCCATCCCCAAAAACGGATCCGCAAAAAATACGAATGACGTCCGTGTGCATTCCGTATTTTGCAGAACGCAACAGCTGGCCCCTAACAGAACAGTCCTATCATTGTCTGTAATGCGGACAATAATAGGACATGTTCTATTTTTTTGCGGAACAGACATAGGGACATACGGAAACGGAATGCACACAGAGTACCGTCTGTTTTGTTTACAGACCCATTAAAAAAGAATGGTTCCGTATACGGTCCGCAAAAAATACAGAACGGACACGGAAAGAAAATACGTTCGTGTGCATGAGCCCTAAATGGGTATTTTTTTTAAACTCAATGGCAACATTTATTAAGACCAGTGTTTTATATACTGTTTTAATCTATCCTTGACTGGCTTCAGATGCGCCACAATTGCTAAGAGGCAGATACCTCTTAATAACTTTGGCGCATCTGTGCAGGTCCATGCGCCAGAATTCAAAGCCACACCATCAAAGGAGCTGGTGTAGATTTTAGGTATAATCTATGCAAGTTTTCTGTCCTAGATTATAATCTCTGCCTACAATCCCAGTATAGAATAGATGGAGTGACTTATATCCAGAAAATGATCCACCTGTTTTTTCTAATAGTCCCATGTAAGCTGTTAATATGTGATAAATATTTTTAGATGAAAGTGAACCTTTAAATAGAAACAGTGTGAATATTATTATATAAGAAATGGATGTGAAAAAGTAAATTCTCAGTAACTGGGCATGTAGGACTTATTCATATAGGTTTAAAGGTCCATTCACACGTCCGCAAAATGGGTCTGCATCCGTTCTGCAATTTTGCGGAACAGGTGCGGACCCATTCATTTTCAATGGGGCCGGAATGTGCTGTCCGGATCCGCACTTCCATTCCACAAAAAAATAGAACATTTCCTATTCTTGTCCACATTTGTCTGTTATTCTTGTCTATGAGAGTACCGGCGATGTGCGGTCCGCAAATTTCCGGATTTTCAAAACACATATGGACGTGTGAATGGATCCTAAAGCTATGGAAGTGAAACTCGGCTTTGGATGATGGAAACAGCAAAGATGTTCAGCTGCTCAGTTTGGCCTCATTAAGGCAGCACAAAACACTGAACAAGCAGCAGGGATTTGCAGAATACATCAAGTCACGAAGACATAAAACAAGACATTTAACACTCACCACAAAGGCAGGGAGCAAAGGAATGAATGAGGAGCTCAAAACTAAAAAGGGCAGTGAAAAATCTTAATTGTAGACTTAAGTCTTTTAATTATACACAGTTTCTCTGCGGTCAAGATGTTGTTTGTTATACAGTGATTTATTGTAACATTTGGATCTTTCCTTCAAATAAATTCCACGCCTGCCACCTAAAATTGCCATCTCACTCAGACTGCAGCCAAATAGTGTGCTTGATATTTTTTTCCTATAGATATGAGAAAAAAATTCCAATAATAAACAGATTTAAAAAAAAACTGTTTTACATATGGTGTAATAAACTCAGCTCCTAAGCTCACTCTAGTGGTGGACACAGGCAGACAAAAAAGTTACACTTGAAATCTACATCTGTGTAGAAAATTTGGAATTCTGTTTCCAAAAAACAGGGCTGCGACAGATATTGCTTCTAAAGATGCTTTTAGAATCCACGAAAGCTGACTCTCTTCCACTCGCCAATGACTGGCCTCAGCAGTGATGTGTTCCTAAGGTGGTGAGGCCGGTTATTGACTGCAGTGGCATATGTGACCCCATCCATGCAGGAAGTTTACATACGTGGACCGGAACCCTGGCGAAGACAGCCTTGGAGCCACAGAGAGACAGACAGCTCTCTTGACAGTTCTGGGGGAAGGGGAGGTGTTGAAAAAAAAATTCTGGACAACCCCTTTATGGAAAGTGATCCAGGACTAATTCATGCAGAGCAAATTAGTTTATGCCGAATAGGAGTAGAAATGCTAACTTCCCCAAGTGACCACAAGAACCTGTGTCTGGTTGTACTACCAAACTGTCCTATGAGAATGGAGCAGTAGAGCGCCTGTCCTATCCACCTCTATGGGACTGCTGGAGCTCAGTCTTGCCAAACAGAATTTTTCGGGTCAACATATCTCAAAATCATGGACAGCCAATATTTTTTATGGACAAATTTTAAAACCATAATGGATCATAAATATTATAAGTGATACAGTCATTACCAGAAATTACTATGAGCTGTAAAATGATGAGAATTACCACCAAAATAAACTAGTCAAATACAGACACAGGAAAAAAGTCACCTATTTTTACAGACTGTCCAGAAATTTCTGGACGGTTGGCAACCCTGCTGGAGCTATAGCAAAGAAAGGAGAAGTGCATCCTGGATTTGATCGAATACGGCAACAGGAAGTGCTACATACAAGATGGAATGGTGAAAATGGGTCAGGAGAGTCCAAATAATAAAAAAAAAAAGGACAGGGAAGATGTACATGAGGTAAGCAGCTACATGATCATATCTGTTAAGTACCATAGTAATGCCAGAGAACCCACTAAGGAGGTCTTTGGTATAGATCACCTTTTTTTATTCAAGTATTAGTATTATCAGATACTACTCTACACATTTTTACACAGGCAAAGGATAAGTCAATTTTTAAACGCAACCAGCCAAGCGAGGCAGAGCGCAGGCGCAGGATTTCGCTGGCAGAGCAGGAGGACGCAGGGGAAGAGAAGGGCGGGCAGAGGCAGAGGCAGAGGCTGGGGCGGGGATATTAACAAAAGAGGATGAGCAGCCTGGGCTCCAAAGAAGTTAATGCCGCCCCTGGGCTCTTGCGAGCCCTCATTTACATATGAATAAAAGCCAGTTTTTGCCGCAGGTGAACTGCAGAAGAATGCAACAAAGGTACCATTTGATTCATCTAAAGTTATGCCAGAACACTATGCAAGCGGTCTATAAGGTCCAAATGTGGTGACAGACTCCCTTTAAGCAGCATACCACTTCTCTGGTGAAATAAAAAATTGGGAAACTTTAATGGGAGCTGTAAATTTAGTTTCATCTTAGGCCACACTCATTGGGTATGCTACCGCCCAACTCTCCTGAATTATTTTCTGTTGACCAGTTCTTATCCCTCTTGGTCTCCTGTATGATGAGCCAGACAGGGCAGCTTATGCAAAAAGCCAACTTCTTTCCTTACATCAGGGCATATGACCTGTGGAAGATTATTTCTCTGAATTCTATAAGTGGTGTACTGACTCTGGCTAGAATGATCCTGTTCTTAGGTCACAGTTTAGACTTGGTCTTTCTGACACTCTGAGAGACCTTCTAGTTAGTCATCCTACCCCAGGTTCCCTAGACAAGGCTAAGTCCCTAGTTATTTGACTTCAAACGTCTTAGTGAACATAAGTGGGAAAGATCTGTCCTTGTCTGTCCTTCCTCTCTTTCCACGGTCCCTTAAGCCTCTGTGTCCAAGGCGCCAGTGGAGCCCGATGAGCCCATGTATGTGGGTACTATGTCCTTTTAGGAATGGAGAGAACATTAGCTGAAGAATGGCCTGTGTTTCCACTGCACATCAACTGTGATCCTGTCCTTCTGGGCCAAAAGCGGAAAACTTCAGCGTTTGAGTGATGATCGGGGAGATAACTCAGAAGCTCAGGTATTTCTCAAAATGTCTGATAGGGTTCTTTTACCTGTTAATTTATCTTCACTAGCAGGGCTGATTCTAGTTCTTCTGCTGCCTGAGGCAAAAATTTAAATGATGCCCCCCTCCCATTAAAAAATAGTATCAAAGCCAAGTAGCCACCAAACTCCGAGACTGTCCTGCCAGATCTGGGGCGGTACAAGTACAGAAAATGTTGTTGATATCACCTGCAGTCCTATGTAACACCACAGGTAACACAGTGATAAATCTCTGAGTACATATACTACAGTAGATGTTACCTGCAGTCCTATGTATCAGCACAGATAACACTATTGCTGATAATGTGGTAGTGTCACCTGCAGTCCTATGTAAAACCACGATAACACTAGTGCTGATAATGTGGTAGTGTCACCTGCAGTCCTATGTAAAACCACGATAACACTAGTGCTGATAATGTGGTAGTGTTACCTGTAGTCCTATGTAAAACCACAGACAACACTAGTGTAGATCATATGGTAGTGTTACCTACTTCCTTAGTGTGCCTCCCTGTGCCTCTCCCATGAGACTCCATGCTGGTGGCGCTTCCTCCTCTTCCTTCTTCCACTTGCCCTGCACAGAACGTACTGATGCAGCTGCGTCAAGACATAGAAACACTGTGGGCATGGTGATGTGACAAACACACACAGGGACAGACACACACACAGGGACAGACACACAAAGTTACAGACATATCTGTGCTCCCTTCACAGTGGTAATATCCTCTTTGTGCCGCGTAATAGTAGTTATGCCCTTTCTGTACCGCCTTCACAGTAGTAATGTACTCTGTGGCCCCTTCACAGTAGTAATGCCCATTGTGCTGCCTTCACAATAGTAATGCCCATGGTTCCCTCTTCATAGTAGTAATGCCCACTATGCCCCCTTCACAGTAGTAATGCCCTCTGTGCCTCCTTTATAGTAGTAATGCCCTCTGTGCGCTATTATAGTAGTAATGCCCTCTGTGCCCCTTTATAGTAGCAATGCCCTCTGTGCCCTTTTATTGTAGTAATGCCCTCTGATGATAGATAGATAATAGATAGATATAGATAGGTAAATAGAGAAATAGATACATCGTAGATACATATTAGATAGACATTATCTCAAGGCACCAGTGACCGTCTGACTTAAAATCCTTGACACCATCATCGCACCAATCCTCCTGTATGGCAGCAAAGTATGGGGTCCAGACACATACCCAGACTGGTCAAAGTGGGACACTGGGCCAACAGGAATATTCCCCCTAGAATTCAGTAAAAATATTCTCCAGGTCCACAGGAGGACCTCAAACAGTGCCTGTCGAGTAGAACTGGGCAGAATCCCACTTTACATTGCTGTCCAGAAGAGGGCGCTATCATTCAGAACCCATCTGCATAGCAGAAGTCCCAGCTCTTACCATCACAAAGCCTTGCTACACCAAGAAGCCCAAGAAACACAAAGCACCCCGCAACAAGTCACCCAAACTCAGCCTGCCCAAGCCACCAACCAATACAGCCTGGCAAAGGGGGAAATTTAGATGATGATACACAAGAGCAAAGAGGAGTATAGCAACATCTGGAAAAAAGACATAAGAACATCACAAACGCTGACAGTATACCAGAGCCTGCAGGAGGAGTACAAACTGGCTCCATATCTGGAGAAACTCCCCAACCCTAGAGACTAACAGATCCTGAGCGATACAGACTGAGCGCCCACAGCCTGCTCATCGAATCCGGGCGGCAACGACAGAGGTACATGTCGAGCAGTGCGACCAGGAGGTCGTGGAGGATGAGGCTCACTTCCTGCTGTGGTGCCGCAAATACTCAGCAGTTCACTCAGCACTTCAGGAGACTGTCTGATCCCTGCCCAGACTTCCCCTCCATGAAGGAGAAAGAGAGACTCAACATACTGCTCGGGCAAAAGAGAACACAGCAGCCATAGCAGCACAATATATTACTGCCTGCCATAGACTGAGAGGAGCCTTATATACCATGGACTCCTATATCCCCACCCTGGATGTGCCCAAATCCCCAAAACTTACCCTATACCCCCACCCTGGACATGTACCCATCCCCAACACTACCCAATTATTTCCCACTTGCTTTGGCAATGCTAAAATATATTTTGGCCTCTTAATAAAGCTGATTTGATTTGATTACATAGATAGATAGAGATAAATTAGATAGATATATAGAAAGATAGATAGTCGATAGATATTAGATAAATACATAGAAATTAGATAGATATTAGATAGATAGAAACATAGATATTAGATAGATAATTAGATAATAGATATAGATAATAGATATAGAGTAAATAGAGAAATAGATAGTAGATACGCAGAGATAAATTACATAGATAGATAGATAATAGATAGATAGATAGATAATAGATAGATAGATAGATAATATATAGATAGATAGATAGATAATATATAGATAGATAGATAGATAGATAGATAATATATAGATGGATAGATAATATATAGATAGATAGATAGATAGTACTATAGATAGACAGACCCTATATCTATACATAGAATTGCAGACACAATTAGTTAGCACCGGTTCTCCCGGGTAGAAGGTGTCATCCTCAGTTCACACTTTACCACTGTTGTCCAGTGGACGGTGACATGGGTGCAGACCCCCCCCTCTATAACGATGAGAGGGCACTTCTGCTGCCAGTGTCCTGTTTTGTGCCCACACAATAAGACGGTCACACAGTTCAGTGGAAACCCAACAAGAGCTGGTGACCCGCGAGCCCTGCTTTACATAAGAATTAACATCACTATTCACACACTGCTGCAATGGCGGCCGGGAGTTTGTAAATGGCAGGTCCTGATTTAAAACCTTTTTTTTTTTTTTTTTTTTTTAAGGAGCCCAAAAGAAAAGAGGAGAACTTGGATCTCATCTGCATTACAGATCAGGCCTCTTTCAGAAAATCAATCATCCATAATTCATTACATGTTTCCTGCAGGGTCTAGAGACAGGAGTGATCCTAGCAACAGGGCCCTAGCAACAGCAGCTAATCCCAGCCAATCCCCTCCCTGCTCTCTGCACACTCAGCCAATCAGGGCGCTGAAATGTCCACACACCGGTAACGCAGACACACTCCCAGTCCGCACTAATCTGCCGTTAGGCTTCTCTCCGAGAATTAACATAGTGTTTGCAAAATAACATAAGGAAAACAAGAGCGATCCTTCTTTCTGCCGGGTTATTGACGGAGAGACCATGTTCTCAGATTAGGGAAAATAACTGGGGAAATTAGGATTGTATACCTATCAATTACAGACATCTCTTCCTTCTCCTTGTCACAGATACGAGATAATCGGGGAGGCATGTGTGAGCGAGGTGTCAACCTAAATGGTGATACCGCTTTCATCTGCGGTGCTTCACAGCTAGGCTTTGTAGAAAGACAGACATATGTCAGACAGATAAACAGAGATAGATAGATAGATAGATAGATAGATAGATAATAAATAAATAGGAGATATATAGATAGATATAAGATAGATAGCTAGGAGATAGATATAAGATAGATAGATAGATAGATAGATATTAGATAGATAGATAACAAATAGATAGATAGATAGATAGGAGATATATAGATAGATATAAGATAGATAGATATTAGATAGATAGATAGATAGATAGATAGATAGATAGATAGATAGAGAGAGAGATAGATAGATAGATAGATAGATAGGAGATAGATAGATAATAGACAGGTAGATAGATAGATAGATATTAGATAGATAGATAATAGATAGGAGATAGATAGATAATAGACAGGTAGGTAGGTAGATAGATAGTGTGGGGTTTCGCTCTGGTAGACAGGATTAGAGGACGCAGAATAGAGACATCAACAAGTTCTTTGGATCAAACAGTTCAGTGTTTTATTCACACTTTAGGCAAGTGACAAAACAAGCAGTCATATTCAAACAAAAAGTCACCTTACAGTGTTAGTGGTAATTCACACCATCCGGCAATTCTGCCTCAGGGAGTCCTTAGCAGCACCAACCTGTTTTCACGCCAAACAGGTAGCAAGCCTTCATCCAGACACAAGACTCTCAGATCCCAACACAGAGACCTGGCTTCTGAGCCCAGCTGCCTATTTAAGGACAGCCAGATGCTGCCAAAACCCGGACCGGCACTTAAAATCCGAGCCGGTATTTGACCTCACCTGGCTGTAAATCCGCCCAGCAGCACATGCTGGGAGGAAAATACCTGTTTTCCCAGACAAAACCTCTCACTGTGTAACGATAGATAGATAGATAGATAGATAGATAGATAGATTAAAAATGCAAACAGACAGCCCTCAGACATAATTGAAAAAGTAAAGAAAAATCGAATCACCCATGTGGACGCAACGTTTCGGCTCTAACGTTGAGCTGAAACATCACGTCCACATGGATAAATACATTTTTTTTTTAACTTTTTCAATTATCTCAGAGGGCTGTCTGTTTGCATTTTTTTCTTTTTGGGCAATAGTCTAGTCCCTTTAGCACTGCACCTAAGTTTGTTTTAAATTTTCATTCTTGTGCTGCCATTCTTTTTTTTTTTTTTTAGATAAATAGATAGATAGATAAAGTAGCTAGATAATAGATTAATAAAATATACACAAACCAACCCTGCAATTTGGCAGTGGTGGTCGTGCTTGCACACTACAGGAAAAAGCAGCTGCCTATACGCACTCTCATGGTCCCAGACAGAACTTTTCCTATAGTGTGCAAGCACGGCCAAGGCTAGAAAAATGAATCAAGCCAGCAAAGGAGGCAATATGGACAATCACAATACATTAGTAAGTGCCTTGTATTAACTTTATGTACAGTTAGGTCTATAAATATTGGGACATTGCCACAATTTGAACATTTTTGGCTCTATATACCACCACAATGTATTTGAAATAAAAAAAAACCAAGATGTGCTTTAACTGCAGACTGTCAGCTTAATTTGAGGGTATTTACATCCAAATCAGGTGAACGGTGTAGAAATTACAACAGTTTGCATATTTGCCTCCCACTTGTTAAGTAACCAAAAGTAATGGGACAGAATAATAATCATAAATTAAACTTTAACTTTTTAATACTTGGTTGCAAATGCTTTGCAGTCAATTACAGCCTGAAGTCTGGAACGCATAGACATCACCAAATGCTGGGTTTCATCCCTGGTGATGCTCTGCCAGGCCTCTACTGCAACTATCCTGTTCAGTTCCTGCTTGTTCTTGGAGCATTTACCCTTCAGTTTTGTCTTCAGAAAGTGAAATGCATGCACAATCGGATTCAGGTCACTTCTTTCCCTTAAAAAAACTCTTTGGTTGCTTTTGCAGTATGTTTGGGTCATTGTCCATCTGCACTGTGAAGCGCCGTCCAATCTACAACATCTTGATTTGTCAGTGTGCAATTTAAGCTAGAAATACACCGATCATTTTCTAGGGTTTAAAAAACACACTTTTTTGCCAAAAAACTGTATTTTCCTGGTCTGCAAGTGTTAAATTCAAGTTTAATATATAGACAGCTTTCATATTCTGTTACCAACAAAAAAACACTTCTTTGGCAATCTACAACATCTGGATTAGTCAGTGTGCAATTTAAGCTAGAAATACACCCATCATTTTCTGGGCTTTTAAAAACACACTTTTTTGACAAAAAACACTATTTTCAGACCTTGCAGCATCAGCACGTGTGAAATTACAGGCTTATATACTGCTGTCAAATTCAGTTGTTAAACAAACACTCGTTTGGGCAAAAAAATAATTGTTGGCAGCCTTTGATGCAGATGTCATTGTGAGATACACCCTTAATACATTTGGGTTAGATTCAGAGATTTGAAATACCGCCATTTGGTGCACCAATATTGAATTCAGGCCTACACTGGTTCAGGCCCTGTGAGATACACCCTCTACATACAAGGGTTTTATTCAGGCATTTGAAATACAGCCATTTGGGGCAAAGAAATCTTTAATTCAGGACTACACTGATTCAGGTCGTGTGAGATACACCCTCTACATACAGGGGTTTGATTCAGGCATTTGAAATACAGCCATTTGAAATACAGCCATTTTGGGCAAAGAAATCTTTAATTCAGGCCTACACTGATTCAGGCAGTGTGAGATACACCCTCTACATACAGGGGTTTCATTCAGGCATTTGAAATGCAGCCATTTTGGGCAAAGAAATCTTTAATTCAGGCCTACACTGGTTAAGCTGTGTGAGATACACCCTCTACATACAGGGGTTTGATTCAGGTATTTTAAATACAGCCATTTTGGCCAAACAAATCTTTAATAGAGGCCTAGTCTGGGTCAGGCCGTGTGAGATACACCCTTTACATACAGGGGTTTGATTCAGGTATTTGAAATACAGCCATTTTGGGCAAAGAAATCTTTATTTTTTTTTACTTTTTAATCTTTATTATATATTTTATTTACATCATACAAAAGCATTGTAACAACTTTAAAATTACAAATCCATGTATGCCCCCCCCCACCCCATTTTCATTATTTGCTGCCTGAAGAAAAAAATAAAATAAATTATTTTTTTTTTAAATTAAAGTACCTCCCTGCATTTTCTCACTCCCCACCTCCCGGGATCCCAGCACGCAGGAGAAAAAAGTAACCAGAAATAACAGAAAAAAGCTTACACTAGCCATATCTGCAATAATTTAACAAATCTATTTTTTCCTGTCGGCGCTGCAGCGTAACTTTGGCCTTCCAGCTCACCGCCTCATATACGACATGCCCACAAGGTGGAACTCCACCTTGCACATGCTGGCCAGACTGTGCGAGCAGCAGCAGGCAATAGTGGAGTCACTCGGCGGAACAGCACCACTTCACCACCAATACCCTGGGCCTCCATGCGAGACCTGTGTTCCTTGTTGCGCTGTTTTAAGTACTCCACCAACATGGCCAGTGCCGATAACGCCATTCTCAGCATTACTATCCCATTTCTATGCCTCCTTGAAAAAACGCTCCTGGAGATGATGGAAGAGGATGTGGCACAGGAGGAGAAGGAAGAGGGATCATTTCGTAGGGTTTCCGGCCAGTCATTCCCAAGTGGCTCCGAGGGTGGGTTCCTGCACCCACAAACCCAAGGTACACAATTGTCCAGCCAGGGCACAATTCTGGAGGATGAGGAGGAGGAGGAACCATGTTCACAGCAGGGTGGCACCCAGACCAGCTCATGGCCATCACTGGTGCATGGATGGGGGGGATACTGAGGACACAGACGATACACCTCCCACAGAGGACAGCTTTTCGTTGCCTCTGTCCAGCCTGGCACACATGAGAGATTACACGCTGCAGTGTCTCGGCAACGACCGCCGAGTTGCCCACATTCTAACTTGTGCTGACTACTGGGTGGCCACGCTGCTGGATCCCTGTTACAAGGACAGCGTACCGTCCTTAATTCCCTCACTGGAGCGTGATCGTAAGATGCGTGAGTACAAGCGCACGCTGGTAGACACGCTGCAGGTGGCATTCCCACCTGACAGCGGTAGCACAGTGGAAGCACAAGGCGAAGGCAGAGGATGAGGAAGAGGTCGCCAATGCAGCTGGGGCACCGCCAGCACTTCAGAAGGCAGGGTTAGCATGGCCGAAATGTGGAAAAGTTTTGTCAGCACACCACAACAACCAGCACCACCAGCTGATATAGAACGTCTTAGCAGGAGGCAGCATTTCACCAACATGGTGGAGCAGTATGTGTGCACACGCCTACACGTACTGAATGACAGGTCTGCCCCCTTCAACTTCTGAGTCTCCAAATTGGGCACATGGCCTGAGCTTGCCTTTTACCCCTTGGAGGTGCTGGCCTGCCCTGCAGCCAGTGTATTATCTGAACATGTGCTTAGCATGACTGGAGGGGGTTATCACAGGTTATATTTCCCAATGTTTTGGGGTGTACCCTAATTTTAAAAATAAAATTTAAAACCAAAAACCAGTGTAGGCTACCTCCTCCTCCTCCACCGCCGCTTCCACCTATACCGCCACATCCACCGCCTCCTCAACCTCCTACTCCATATGGACCTGGTCCTCCTAGATCAAGATATTTTTATTTTTTTACCTATTTTATGTTATTTAAACTCATTTCCCCATCCACATTTGTATGCAGAGCACTTGCCATGCTCTTAACCACATTTTGATGCCATTTGCAGCCCTCTAGCAGACCTTTCCATGACATTTTTACAGCCATTTTAGTGCTCAAAAGTTCGGGTCCCCATTGACTTCAATGGGGTTCGGGTTCGGGGTCAAGTTCAGGTCAAGTTCGGGTCCCAAACTCGAACTTTTTTCTGAAGTTCGGCCGAACCTGTCGAACCCGAACATCCAGGTGTCCACTCAACTCTATTATTGATAAAAAGGAAAGACTCTGCTAAAATATCCTCTGTTAAAACATTCCAAAGTTTTCAAAACTGAAGAGATTGCTGACGCCTTTCGTACCTTTTAGGATCCATTCACACATCCGTGTTGTCATGCCCGGCTCTGACTATGTGCGGAGGTCAGCCAGAATAGCAGCACGTGTTTAGTGTTTGTTTTGGAGTCGTGCTGGATCCGCCTCCCATCAGGTGCACTGGGTGGGGTCATTAGTTTAAATGGCTCTCAATTCCAGTGCTCCGAGCGGGTTATAGAAATCAGTCTGGCCTAGGAAGCAAGCAAGGAAGGAAGGTTGTCTGTCCCAGCTCTGATAAGATAAGTGTGGTTTCTGTTTTTGTTGTTTGCTGTTTTAGTTGTGTTTGTGTCATCTCTCCCATCCAGGTTCTGTGCGAGCAGGCTGCTCCTATTTCCCCTTTTCACCATCTCAGGGAATTTAGGGTGTATTAGCCCAGGCACGAGGACACAGCATTCCTACCACCAAGGTCTGCCTGTGGGCTGAGCAGTGCAGGGAGAGAGGTCAGGGATTAGCTAGGAGGTGACCCTTCCCCTGCTTCTCGCTCAGAGCCTGGTTGTTGGTTTTTCTGTGTGTCTGAGTGCTTGTCCGCCGTGACACGTGTGTGTTTTGCGGATCCACGGACAGCGGCAATGTGCGTTCCGCATTTTTCGAACCGCACATTGCCGGCACTAATAGAATAGGACATGTTCCATTTTTGGGGGGATCGGAATTGCGTAGGGGAAATGAATGGGTCCGCAATTCCGTTCCGCAAAATGCGGAGCGGAATTGCGGATGTGTGAATGGAGCCTTAGTCAAACGTCAGAATCATATACAAAACAGGTAATTAATATTTTCCTTGACAACCTCATCTTTCTACCAAGGACTGTGCCTCACTGCCTAAACGTGTCTCCACACAAGAGGTATGAGCCATTATTAAGTCTATTCCTATGGAGAAAAGCCTCGGCTCAGATGGTTTTCCAGCCAGGTATTATAGGAAATTTGTATCCATACTCATCCCACACTTGACTGAATGATGCAGAACACTTATGAAGGAAACCCGTCTCCTTTTTGGTATCAATTAGTGTTGGGTGAGTATGTGCTCGAGTGAGTGTATTTTAATGTAATTTAGCATCTATTTCTGAACTCTCCACCCCCTGTACATTAGAGGCAAGGACCTTATCCACTCAGCTATAAAGCTGATGTAATGGTCACGTCCACACACACACAGGGGGAAGGATAGTGACCACTGCGCTCCACCCTCACCCCTGGCCGTGCCTACTTGCCTCACGAGTCCTGATGACAGTTGACAACTGGACGACAGTCCCTTACTTAGGATATGTGCAGGGAAGACAGAAAAGACAAAATACGGAATGTGAACGGACCAGGTCAGAACCAAGAGAGCTACGCAGTACAAAGGGTTAAGCAAAGAATGGTCAGGAGAAGCCGGGAGAGTAGAGAAGTACCAGAGGAGTCCGCAAAGAGTAGTAAGGTGGGAGCCAAGGTCACAATACAAGGAGGGATGCGCAGTACAGAAGGAGCAGGCAAAGGATCGTCAGGGAATAGGATCAGCTGAGTATTTAGTAGTCCAAAAAATAGCCAGGAACCTAGAATTAACAGGCAACCTGTGGCCAGCAGGCTGCCTGTATTTATAGTGGGGTCTGTCGGTCATGTGACGTGGCCAGTGTCACATGACCGACAGACAGACAAGTCGAGCACCGAGTGATCAGCTCGCGCTCAAGGCAGACCTAGGAGCAGGGAGCCTCCCAGCTAGCAAAGCCGCCTAGGGAACGAGGCCAAACACAGATCCTCGCTTCCGAAGCTAAGCTGCAGGTCTGCGGCTGATGGGAGACCAAGTGCGCCTTTGGTGCCCTGTGACAGCTGAATGCTAAACTATGTCAGAAAAACCTCGTAGTAGTTTCTGATGCAGTGAGTATAACTATTCAGCAGACAACTTATTTTATATTTCTGTGCAGGTTAAAATATAGCTCTATAGTGAAGTGGTTAATGTCCTTGCCTACAATGTACAAGGTTGGGAGTTTGAATCCTGACAGAAACATTTATATATGAATATATATATATATATATATATATATATATATATATATATACTGTATATTCCTGCGTATAAGACTACTTTTTAACACATGAAAATCTTCTCAAAAGTCGGGGGTCGTCTTATACGCCGGGTGTCGTCTCATATGCCGGTATACAGCGTGCTGAAACTTACTTCCTAGCAAGACTGGAGAAGCTGTCCTTCTCCAGCTTCAGGGACAGGCGCCCTCTAGCTGAGCCACCGTGTGCTGCATCCCGGCCAGCCGCTCCTGAAGCAGCCCCCTCTTCCTGCTCTCAGTGGTTTTCTCATGCCGGCAGTATCACATTGCGTACTACCGCTCAGATCGTCTTGAAGACAGGGAGGGCTGGGCAGGCAGGGAGAGCTGACCCACCCAATCCAAGCAGGCTTTGTATGCAGTGTGCACAGAAAATACTGGTACATCGCTTGCTGTGATTGGCTGGTTGTTGTATACTGGGTTGGATTGGCGATTCTGAGGGAAGGCAGGGGGGAGCAGGAGCATCTGCACTTCAGCCAATTCTAATGTTGGCGGATCTCTAATGAAGTTTGGTGTGCATCTTATCTGTGGTGAAAAAACTGAGTCTATCTGGGGAGCAGATACATGTGGTGGTTAATACAGTACAGCACCAGTATCTGTACCTGTACATACAGTACAGCACCAGTATCTGCATTGGTTCATACAGTATAGCGCCAGTACATACAGTACAGTATACAAATGGCTAACAGTCAAGACCCCATCATGGCTCTACCAGCAAGAAGAAAGAAATATGAAGCCAGTTTCAAACTTAAAGTTGTAAACTTTGCCATGGAACATAATAACTGCACTGCTGCAAGACAATATGGAGTAACAGAAAAGATGGTTTGTGACTGGAAAGCAAATTAAAAGCATTAAAGAGTATGCCAAGGGGTAAGTGTGCATTAAGGAGAGGCACCCCACATTGGCCAGAACTCGAAAAACATGTAGCAGACATGGTGAATGAGCATCGCCAAAACGGTTATGTAGTGACACAAAATAAAATACGTTTGTTTGCACTTCAGTGGCCAAATCTAACCCAGATCACAGCAACAGATTTAAGGCCACTGCATCCTGGTGTACTAGATTCTTGGAAAGGCATAGTATGGTACTGAGGCAAAAGACGAAAATTGCACAACAATTACCTGCAGATCTTGATGCCAAACTAAATGTTGTTGGAGGGGTAGTCTTATACGGCGAGTATAGCCCAAACCCTATATTTCAACTGGAAAAGTTGGGGGTCGTCTTATACGCCCAGTCATCTTATACGCCAGAATATACGGTATATATATATATATATGCAAGGTTTTAGCCATAATATATTTACATATATTATTAGATATTTAGAATATATTATATATTATATGTAAATATGTTATGGCTAAAAACATCAGTAGTAGTTTCCCACATATTATGCATTCATATATATCAGAAATATGATTTATATATATAAATATATATATATATATATATATATATATATATGTTTTAGTAATTACAACAAACAAAATATTTCAGAAGCCACCTTGACGTTGGTAGATGGGACTGACACAGGAATTAGAGATAATTCTGGATTACAGTGGTAATACATGAAAAAATGGAAGCTCTTTGCAAACATTTTTGATCAAACGTGTGTCAGGCCCATCCACCAACGTCGAGGTGGCTTCTGCCATATTTTGTTTGGTGTCTGTATGTTAGCTTTATGGATGTGCACCCGTGACTTTGAATGTGCTAGTCTAAATTTTTTTTTAGTGTGTTTGGAGGGTAGCTGCCTCTTTTAGATTGAGCACTCCCCACTCATCTGTTCAGGGCTTCTAAGAAGAGTATAAATATAACTGATTCCTACACTGCCCTGAACATTGTAAGCTTAAGTTATGCCCAGAAACAGTTCTGTTAGTGTCAGGTACCCATCGGCAGAAGCTACCTTGACGTTGCTAGATGGGCCCGACACACGTTTGAGCCAAAATGTTCACAAAAAGCTTCCATTTCTTCATGTATAGTAGGTATAGTACCACTGTAATCCAAAATAATCCATAACCCATTGCCTGTCCTGTCCATCGCTAAAACCTATCTTTCTGTCAAATAATAAAATCTAACTAGCTATTGCCTCACTAAACTTTCCCTCACACTAAACTTGCTGTATTCTGTGTTTTAAGATAAGATGTATTTTCTCTCTTAGACTTCCTATCACAGCAGTGTATAACCCTAGAATACACATGCATTTTCTGGTCGAGATCTTATCTAATACATGTCAATATATTCCCTCCTGATTGGCTGAGGCTGACTTCAAGTCATTATAGGCAAGCCCGCCGGCCAGGGCACCTCTTTGGTTCATGTGATCCACCTTCTTCAACTTCCCTGCCCTGCTGTGCTGTCTTCTGATCGGTAAAATGATGTAGGCTATTTGAAGCTATTTCTTCTAAACTCATCACAAAGTTTTTAATTTGCTAGAATCCAAACTTTGAGGAAATTTGTAACAAATTAGATTTGTTTAGAGTCCATTCACTCATCTGTAATTGCAAGATATTTTACAGCCAATCATTTAGAGATGCAATCAGAATTTTGCTGGCTTCTAAATTACCATCATACCACAAGCCTCACTGGTTCAGTGTCTGCATAGGGCTAATTTATTAATTAGCATTATTAAAGGGGTTGTCTAACTTCAGCAAATTGCATTTATCATGTAGAGAAAGTTAGTACAAGGCACTTACTAATGTAATGTGATTTGTCCATATTGCCTCCATATTGATCCTCTGCCGGATCTCAATACCGGAATTAACAACGCTAGTGTGTTAGCCTAAAATCCTTAAAAATCCATGTGGTTTGTTTGCTTTTGTATGCCTCAGTAGATGACTTGTATGTAGACAATAAGTGTATATTATTTTATTTTTGCCCACAACCATGTAGCCAAGTAACACGCATAAGCTTCTTTTCTCTGGATCTTTCTAAACCTTGGAAGTTAGGAACATTTACAGTATATCCATATCTAATATCAAAGAGAAACTAAGCTACACTAACTAAAGTCGCCGTTATCATTTTACTGTATGAATAATGCTGACTATTTTGTAAACTATCTTATACATTTTATCAGAATAATTATTCAGCTGTGGCAGGAGCAGATTAGGTTTGCAAAAAAAAGAGAAACTAGAATATTTGTAAAATTTAATTTAAAAAGCATGCTGGAATATCTTGTCATTATCTTGCAGGAGAAAAGACAGATATTTGATTTGTGATGTCATGTGTCACATCTGAGTTATTACAAATTGCACTGGGGACTCAACAACAAAAGCGAAAAGGCTGACTCTAAAATGCATCTTTTTATTTAATATATCGGCTTTATACTGATTTTAGTGATTACCTGGTTACAAGACAGCATTAGTCAGCATTGTTCAAGCCTTTACTTAAACTTTACCTATCCTTTCGCAGAACTTAGATATTTGATCAGTGTGAAATCTAGGATTTTTTAAAGAAAAGGGTAGAAGGACTCAACTGAACGCTGGGCCTCTTTGGTTCTGACCAGCTCTGCTCAGATTTGGTTATCCAAAAATAGAGCTGTATAAAATTTCATTCAGCCGTTTCTTTGGACAATCACTGACTTTTTAAAGGTTGCGAAATGGAAAAATCTGTCTAGCTATATAAATGTAAAAAAAAATAGGTTAAAAGTTGCCCCTTTAGGGGATGCTATTTATCGTATCTGATATATTTTTCACATTTTTCACACTCTGGACAATTCTATACCCCTGTAGGTCTGGATGACCAGCCATTGGGTTCTATTGAGGGATTATTGCTAAAAAAAACCATTTTTTAGGAACACTGTGATGCGATATTCCACGTATTATTATTGCTGCTAAACCATTATAAACCATTTGGATTTTACTTACTTTTTAGATATTACCAATAAATCCTACTGTTTTCAATACTATAGAGAGTGCCCCACTACAACTTATTTATTATTTATTTCTGTCAGATTGGGTGTTATCTGACAGTGGGAGCACCTCCAAGTGATTCCTCACCACCCTTGTGCAACATATCTCTAATTGTATTAACATGAAGCAATCATCTCCTCTGTCCCCATAGAGAATCACTATTTCTGAACAGCAGATCACTGAGTAGACAGCACAATGCACTACCCAGAAATGATCATTTGGGTGGCCACATCAGGAATGCAACGAGAAAACACTTGTTTATCAGGTGATAGGTGGCATCTTTACACAGGGCAATTATCTGGAATGAGTGTTCCTAGGATTTCCTGATTGTCAGCCCATGTAAAGGACCTTAAACGAGTTTTCACATCTCAACATTTGTGGCATATTACTAGGACCATCTCAGACACCGGCTCCTATGTCCAGAACATGGCCCCTTCTAAGAGCAGCTGCACTGGCTCAGCTATTTCCAGCAGTCCTATAAAGGTTAACGGAGAGGTGGCTTACAAAGCTTGCTCTGGATTCAATACCCAAAAATAGCCAAGTTTCCTCATTTAGATATTCTCAGAAGTCCCATAGCAGTGAATGGAGAGGAAGCCACTCATGTGCGGTGTATTTTCCTTCCCTTCAGGGGCCTCGTTCTGGAGATAAGAGCTGGTCCCAGAGGTAGGACACGAACCTACCTGATGACATTTGTGGCATATCCTAATTATATACCACAAATATTGAGATAGGAAAACCTCTTTAAAGGGAATCTATCACCTAGTGACAGGTCTCCTTAGCAAAATCCTGTGTAACTTTCTTTAATTGACCCAGCCATTTTGCCAAAATCTTGAACAGTTCCAGTGCATAATGATGAGTCCTGAATATTTATGAGCTTATGGCTTTCCCCACCCTCTGCTGCTGATTCAGTTGGAAACAAACTGTCAATCAGAGGCAGTAGGGCGGGAAGAGCTGTGAGCTCATGAATATGAGGACTCATTGACTGCGCTGGAGCTGTTAGGATTCAAAAGTAAGGGCAGCGGAAAATTATGACAGATTCCCTTTAAGTAAATGCCACCATGAAGTGCTCAAATAATACTAACATACAGTGACCAAATAGCAGCTCCATCATGCAGTAATCTAGTTAGTGTAATATAGGGTCGAAATACTACTGCTTTACCGACCCTTCAAAACCTGGGGGACTACTCTTGTAGGATTGGTAAGTTTGTTACAAAGTTTTAATGATTAGTATACTATAAACAGTACAGACCAAAAGTTTGGACACACCTTCTCATTCAAAGAGTTTTCTTTATTTTCATGACTATGAAAATTGTAGATTCACACTGAAGGCATCAAAACTATGAATTAACACATGTGGAATTATATACATAACAAAAAAGTGTGAAATATGTCATATTCTAGGTTCTTCAAAGTAGCCACCTTTTGCTTTGATTACTGCTTTGCACATTCTTGGCATTCTCTTGATGAGCTTCAAGAGGTAGTCACCTGAAATGGTCTTCCAACAGTCTTGAAGGAGTTCCCAGAGATGCTTAGCACTTGTTGGCCCTTTTGCCTTCACTCTGCGGTCCAGCTCACCCCAAACCATCTTGATTGGGTTCAGGTCCAGTGACTGTGGAGGCCAAGTCATCTGGCGCAGCACCCCATCACTCTCCTTCATTGTCAAATAGCCATTACACAGCCTGGAGGTGTGTTTGGGGTCATTGTCCTGTTGAAAAATAAATGATGGTCCAACTAAACGCAAACCGGATGGAATAGCATGCTGCTGCAAGATGCTGTGGTAGCCATGCTGGTTCAGTATGCCTTCAATTTTGAATAAATCCCCAACAGTGTCACCAGCAAAGCACCCCCACACCATCACACCTCCTCCTCCATGCTTCACGGTGGGAACCAGGCATGTAGAGTCCATCCGTTCACCTTTTCTGCGTCGCACAAAGACACGGTGGTTAGTGATGAGCGGGAGGTGCCATATTCGATTTCGCGATATTTCGCGAATATTCAAATGAATATTCGTGTTATATTCATCGAAATCGAATATTCGTAATTATTCCAATTATCGCGAATAATATACGATTTTTTTTTTTTTCGCGTATTGCGATTATTTATCTTGATAGTATAAGGCAACGTTCCTATGCTAATTGACTATGGCTAGGCTAATATGTGTATTTTACGAAATTTCGTGATTTGCTCTAACTTCGTCTCTTAGAATATTACGAATATTCTAAAAGACGAAGTTAGAGCAATATTACGAAATTTCGTAAAATACACATATAGATTGTAATTTAGCTAATATACTGCTATAATCCCTTTTTTTGCCTCTAATTTTTTTTTTGCCTCTTCTGAACTTAAGTCTTGTAAAATATGTACACTATTAAAAAATATTACTATAGCAGTATATTAGCTTAAATACAATCTATGTGTATTTTACGAAATTTCGTAATATTGCTCTAACTTCGTCTTTTAGAATATTCGTAATATTCTAAAAGACGAAGTTAGAGCAATATTAAGAACATTTGCAAAAGCCGAAATTGCGATGCGAGTAATATAATACGAAATAATCGCATGAAGATTTCAACTTAGCACTGCTATATTCCATATTCTAGCCTAGTGTGGAATAGAGCAGTGCTAAGTTAGCACTGCTATATTCCATACTAGGCTAGAATATGGAATATAGCAGTGCTAAGTTGAAATCTTCATGCGATTATTTCGTATTATATTACTCGCATCGCAATTTCGGCTTTTGCAAATGTTCTTAATATTGCTCTAACTTCGTCTTTTAGAATATTACGAATATTCTAAAAGACGAAGTTAGAGCAATATTACGAAATTTCTAAAAGACGAAGTTAGAGCAATATTACGAAATTTCGTAAAATACACATAGATTGTATTTAAGCTAATATACTGCTATAGTAATATTTTTTAACAGTGTACATATTTTACAAAACTTAAGTTCAGAAGAGGCAAAAAAAATTAGAGGAAAAAAAAAGGGATTATAGCACTATATAAGCTAAATTACAATCTATATGTGTATTTTACGAAATTTCGTAATATTGCTCTAACTTCGTCTTTTAGAATATTCGTAATATTCTAAAAGACGAAGTTAGAGCAATATTAAGAACATTTGCAAATTTCGCAAGTTGCGATGCGAGTAATATAACACGAAATAATCGCATGAAGATTTCAACTTAGCACTGCTATATTCCATATTCTAGCCTAGTATGGAATACAGCAGTGCTAACTTAGCACAGCTATATTCCATATTAGGCTAGAATATGGAATATAGCAGTGCTAAATTGAAATCTTCATGCGATTATTTCGTGTTATATTACTCGCATCGCAACTTGCGAAATTTCGTAAAATACACATATAGATTAGATTGTAATTTAGCTAATATGGAATATAGCAGTAAGTTGAAAACACCACTGACTGGAGCAGCCAGGAAGCCAGGAATCCAAAGGACAGGTAAGAACAACTTTAGAGAAGTGGGAAAGAAAAAAAATATTATAATAAAAAAAAAAATACGAATATTCGAATTCGCGAATATATAGAACGATATTCTAAATATTCGCGAAATCTCGAAATTGCGATATTCGAGAAAAAAATTCGTAATTCGAATATTCGCGCTCAACACTAACGGTGGTTGGAACCAAAGATCTCAAATTTGGACTCATCAGACCAAAGCACAGATTTCCACTGTTCTAATGTCCATTCCTTTTGTTCTTTAGCACAAACAAGTCTCTTCTGCTTGTTGCCTGTCCTTAGCAGTGGATTCCTAGCAGATATTCTACCATGAAGGCCTGATTCACACAGTCTCCTCTTAACAGTTGTTCTAGAGATGTGTCTGCTGCTAGAACTCTGTGTGGCATTGACCTGGTCTCTAATCTGAGCTGCTGTTAACCTGCGATTTCTGAGGCTGGTGACTCGGATGAACTTATCCTCCGCAGCAGAGGTGACTCTTGGTCTTCCTTTCCTGGGGCGGTCCGCATGTGAGCCAGTTTCTTTGTAGCGCTTGATGGTTTTTGTGACTGCACTTGGGGACACTTTCAAAGTTTTCCCAATTTTTCGGACTGACTGACCTTCATTTCTTAAAGTAATGATGGCCACTCGTTTTTCTTTACTTAGCTGCTTTTTTCTTGCCATAATACAAATTCTAACAGTCTATTCAGTGGGACTATCAGCTGTGTATCCACCTGACTTCTCCACAATGCAACTGATGGTCCCAACCCCATTTATAAGGCAAGAAATCCCACTTATTAAACCTGACAGGGCACACCTGTGAAGTGAAAACCATTTCAGGTGACTACCTCTTGAAGCTCATCAAGATTGTGCAAAGCAGTAATCAAAGCAAAAGGTGGCTACTTTGAAGAACCTAGAATATGACATATTTTCAGTTGTTTCACAGTTTTTTGTTATGTATATAATTCCACATTTGTTAATTCATAGTTTTGATGCCTTCAGTGTGAATCTACAATTTTCATAGTCATGGAAATAAAGAAAACTCTTTGAATGAGAAGGTGTGTCCAAACTTTGACAGTGATCAGAGACAGTGACACAATGGCACAGTTCACACAGGAATTTGTCTGTTTTCTTTATTCTCATCCACAAGCAAAATATAAGGCCTTTACATTCAGGCAAAACACTAAATAAATTCCTACTCGGCTGAGCACTAACTAAACATAAAATCACCCTTTCTATACGGACGGCCTACTACCAGCCACACGACACAAATCAAAATAAACTCACAGTGTCCTTTTTGTTGTTGAGCAGACTTCAGCAGCAATGGTGAAAGCCAATCAGTTCAACCAGTCCCCCACCCAGACATGCTCATAGTGCAAACCTTTTTAGCCCAGAAATGAGCTGAGCTCCATCACCTGGCTGAGAGCTCTATAGGAAACCTGTTCTGGACAGGAAGGGAATGAGGAGCCCCGCTACCAACCTGCATCCTCATTCCATTAAAATCCAGGCCCGAGAACACCATTTACCCAAAGTCCTCAGCAAACTATGTTTTGCTAAGGCAACCCATCTTTCCTGGATTTCTGATATCTTGCCCAGGTTTCCTAGTTGAGATATCCACCTCCTGTAGCATAGTACATGATATATGAAAGAAACATAGGCGAAATATAACGATTCTCTACTACTTTTCCAGTCACTGTCTCATTAAATATATATATACTGTATATATATATATATATATATATATATATATATGTGACCTATAAACTATACAACTCAATTGAAAAACAAACTGAAATCTTTTAGGTAGAGGGAAGAAAAAATATAAAAATAATATATATAATAATAATAATATGGTTGCATATGTGTGCACACCCTTAAACTAATACTTTGTTGAAGCACCTTTTGATTTTATTACAGCACTCAGTCTTTTTGGGTATGAGTCTATCAGCATGGCACATTTTGTCAGATTGTGAGGGCATCTCCTGTGCACCGCCCTCTTCAGATCACCCCACAGATTTTCAATCGGATTCAGGTCTGTGCTCTGGCTGGGCCATTCCAAAACGTTAATCTTCTTCTGGTGAAGCCATTCTTTTGTTGATTTGGATGTATGCTTTGGGTCGTTATCATACTGAAAGATGAAGTTCCTCTTCAGGTTCAGCTTTCTAGCAGAAGCCTGAAAGTTTTGTGCCAATATTGACTGGTATTTAGAACTGTTCATAATTCCCTCTAGCTTAACTAAGGCCCCAGTTCCAGCTGAAGAAAAACAGCCACAAAGCTTGATGCTGCCACCACCATGCTTCACCGTGGGTATGGTGTTCTTTTGGTGATGTGCAGTGTTGTTTTTGCGCCAAACATATCTTTTAGAATTATGGCCAAAAAGTTCAACCTTGGTTTCATCCGACCATAACACCTTTTCCCACATGCTTTTGGGAGACTTCAGATGTGTTTTAGCAAAATGTAGCCTGGCTTGGATGTTTTTCTTCATAAGAAAAGGCTTTTGTCTTGCCACTCTACCCCATAGCCCAGACATATGAAGAATAGTTCTTGTTAATGTCACTGTTGTGCCATATTTTTTCCACTTGATGATGACTGTCTTCATTGTGTTCCATGGTATATCTAATGCCTTGGAAATTATTTTGTACTATTCTCCTGACTGATACCTTTTAACAATGAGAACGCTCTGATGCTTTGGAAGCTCTGTGTGGACCATGGGTTTTGCTGTGGCATGCGACTAAGAAAATTTCAGGAAAGACCAACTAGAGCAGCTGAACTTTTTTTAGGGTTACTCAGAGGCACTGTAAATGATGGCAGGTGTATGCTGACTCCTATTTAACATGATTTTGAATGTGATTGCTTAATTCTGAACACAGCTACATCCCCAGTTATAAGAGGGTGTGCACACTTATGCAACCACATTATTTTAGTTTTTTTGGTTTTTGTAGAAAATAAACAACTGTTATTGCCACCATCAATGATCACATATGGACAAGGAAGGTTAATTTAAAAAAAATTAAAGCTATGTTAGTGTGATGTGCTTGGACGCTATGGGCAACACAGAGAGTCTTTCTGTCAGGCAGTTTTCATGAATATCCCATTGTCTTTATTATACTATATGTATATGACTTTGCATTTTTGTGAAGAAAAGTAAAAAATGTATGTGACTTTTTAAATGTAACTAAATAAGATGTAGTGCATTCCTCCTATGACTTATTCTGGTGCAAACTTTTAGAAAGTCTTTTCTAGGGAGCTGCAGGCTGGTTTTATAGGGACTTTACATTATTCAGCAATGTGTCACAGAACTGATAACTTTACAGGCTTTGTGGAAATCTGACGCTTCAAACGCTAGCTTTCTTATCAGCCTGTAAATCTCCTTAATTAGGAGACTGTTTGTTCCATGCTCTTCCCGCAGCTTGCTCTGACAAAGGTACAGTATATCGACCTAGATCAAACTCTGCCGAGCTATCTGTGAGGGTTGATTGGGGCAGCCTATTTGGCTGCTTCAAGACTGTAGCAAAAATAGACAAATTGAAATGTACACATTTGATACAGACAGGAGAAACTTGACTAACTTTTCACCTGAAAGTTTTGAAAATGAAAAGTACTGTCAGTAAATTCAGAGTACCCAAAGCTCAGTGATAACATGGCCATACTCCTCTTTACAAAGAGAGTCAACCTAATGTCTGCACCATCAAACATAGAGAACAGATGCTGCTATTTACATTTCATACAAAAATTTTCTTGAGAAGAGATAGATAGATAGATAGATAGATAGATATATGTCCATCTGAATTAATTAATTTACTTCAGTAATTCAATTCAAAAAGTGAAACCCATATATTACATAGATTCATTACACACAAAGTGATCTATCTCAAAAGTTTCTTTCTTTTATTGTTGATCTCTAAGAAAATTTAGAATATTGTGAAAAGGTTCAATCTTGTAGACTCATGGTGTCACACTATAATCAGCTAATCAACACAAAACACCTGCAAAGGTTTCCATAGCCTTTAAACAGTCCCACAGTCTAGTTCAGTAGGCTACATAATCATGGGGAAGACTGCTGACTTGAAGTTGTCCTGAAGTCATTGACACCCTCCCAAAGGATGGTAAGCCACAAGAAGATTATAAGTAGATCCAAGCTGTATCCAAGCATATTAATGGAAAGTTGAATGGAAGGAAAAATGGGTGGTTGAAAAAGGGGCACAAGCAACGGGGATAACAGCAGACTTGAAAGAATTGTCACTTCACTAATAGGCCACTCAAGAATTTGGGGGAGATTCACAAGGAGTGGACTGAGGCTAAAGTCAGTTCTTCAAGAGACACCACATACAAACATATCCAGGACATGGGCTACAACTGTCACATTCCTTGTGTAAAGCCACTCGTGACCCAGAGACAACGTCAGAAGCGTCTTACCTGGGCTAAGGAGAAAAAGGACTGGACTGCTGCTCAGTCAGTAAATTTTGCATTTCATTTAGAAAACAAGGTCCCAGAGTTTAAAGGAAATGTGGCGAGGCACACAATCCAAGTTTCTTGAGGCCTAGTGTGAATTTTCCACAGTCAGTGATTGTTTAGGGAGTCATGGCATCTGCTGGTGTTGGTCCACTGTGCTATATCAAGTCTAAAGTCAGCGTAGCTGTCTACCAGGAAATTTTAGAGCACTTCATGCTTCCCTCTGCTGACAAGCTTTATGGAGATACTGATTTAATTTTCCAGCAGGACTTGGCATCTGCCCACAGTGCCAGAAGTACCAATACCTGGTTTAATAAACACAGTATCACTGTGCTTGATTGGCCAGCAAACTGGCCTAACCTAAACCCCATAGAAAATGTATGGGGTATTGTCAAGAGGAAGATGAGAGGCACCAGACCCAACAATACAGACGAGCTGAAAGCCACTATCAAAGCAACCTGGGCTTCCATAACGCCTCAGCAGTGCCGATGGAGCATGGTTGATCGCCTCTATGCCATGCTGCATTGATGCAGTAATTCATACAAAAGAAGCCCCGACCAAGTATTGAGTGCATATACTGAACAGACATCTCAGTAGGCCAACATTTCTGTATTAAAAATATTTCTTATATTCTAATTTTCTGACATACTGACTTTTGGGTTTTCATTAGCTGTAAGCCATAATCATCAACATTAAAAGAAATAAACACTTGAAATAGATCACTGTGTGTGTAATGAATCTACTGTATAGAATATATCAGTTTCACTTTTTGACTTGAATTACTGAAATAAATTAACTTTTTGATAATATTGTAATTTATTGAGATGCACCTGCAGATAGATAATGATAGATAGATAGATAGATAGATAGATATTAGGTAGGTAGGTAGATACTAAAAGAGGCTACTAAAGTACTTGGATTGTGATCACAAACTTTTACATTTCTTTCCATCTGACATCTGTCATTGTTAAGATAAACACAATTCATCACAAGCAGCTCTCCGTCGTGTATTCTTTTCAGTAGCCTTTTCTGTTTAGCATGCTTGATTAAAGATATGCATACAATCATTGTAATCATTTTTCTCCCTGCTGCTTTGAATCATTGTAGAGCCCAATGTTTAGGGCACTGGAATGAGTTCAATGATGATGTATGGTAATGCTGCTGATGTGGAATTAGCAAGCTGAAAGATTTCAGACAGAGATTCACAGAATTAGAGATGAACTAAATTATTCAGGCCATTGAGCCATTAGCTAAAGTTTTTAAGAAACATCGTGCTGTAATAGAGTTTTATCTAAAAATGCCCCAAAATTATGAAATTGTAATGGACTCGGCAGTCATATCGTAAATGTGGGTTCATAGTCCGCATTTTTTGGCATAATGGACATATTAATGCAGAATGCCCACTGAAGACATCAGTGTGCTTTCCGCATCCATATGTCCATACTGAAAAGGATAACATGTCTTATACTTTGCCACAAAATGTAGTTCACTGACCCATTAAAGTCAATGGATCCACAGAAAATAAAGATGAGACACGGACGTCACATGGACGTCATGTGTATTTTTCAGATCCGCATTTTGCAGACTGCAAAATACATATGATTGTGCAGTTTTAGCTGTAGTTTTAGTAAGGGCAACTTGATGACATATTGTTGCTTGCAGACCAACTGGACGCAGGTGATTTAGCATTTTCTGGCATGCTTCTGCCCGCCGCACCTTGGCCACTAACGTTATTGTGCTTCTAATGTAGCCCAATCCAATTAAATGAGTTGTAATTAGTGTTGGTTGAGCACCAAAGTGCTCGGGTGCTCGAGTAGAACACCTCGGGAACACCTCCTGTATATTAACTTTTATATAAAGTGCAAGTGCTGCCAACAATTACAAGGAAGAGGCACTCCCATACAACCTGTATATCACATAAAGGAGGGCCTCATTCACATTGAGGTACAATTGTTCAGGTAGTGCGACTCCTACACTCATAAAGCCTATGCACTAAAGGAAATGCCTATGCACTAAGGGAACCGGTACTCCAATACACCCTTTATTACACATAAAGGAGGGCATCATACACCAGTCCATCTAAAAAATTTAATGGCCGAGGGCCTGCTGCCGAGCTGACCATCTAAAAAATGTTGTGGGCGAGGGCCTGCTGCCGAGCTGACCATCTAAAACATTATGGGCGAGGGCCTGCTGCTGAGTTGACCATCTAAAAATTTTAGTGGGCGAGAGCCTGCTGCCGAGCTGACCATCTAAAAATTTAGGGGTGAGGGTCTGCTGCTGAGCTGACCCTCTAAAATATTATGGTTGAGGACCTGCTGGTGACCCTCAAAAACATTATGGGTGAGGGCCTGCTGGTGACCCTCAAAAACATTATGGGTGAAGGCCCGCTGCTGAGCTGACCCTTTAAAACATTAGGAGCGAGGGCAGCCTAATAAGCATGTTGATATAATGGAAGAGGGGGAGAAGGACGAGAAAAGCGAGATTGAACCATATACCCTTTTTATTGATGGAAGGGGTGCATGGGAATACAGTGTATTTAATACACCATAAAAGCCACATTTAAAGTGCCTTTATGTTCAGCCGCTTTCCTCTGGTGGAGTAGAGAAGCCAGGGGCAATCCAGGCCTTGTTCATTTTCATAAGAGTCAACCGGTCAGCATTTTCAGTTGACAGGTGGATGCGCTTATCAGTTATTATGCCCCCAGCAGCCTAAATACACGCTTTGACAAAACGCTGGCAGCGGGGCAGGCAAGCACTTCCAAGGCATAGAGCGCCAGATGGTGCCACGTGTCCAGCTTGGACACCCAATAGTTGCAAGGCACACAGGGATCACTGAGGATGCTGACACGGTCTGCTACGTACTCCTTCACCATCTTCCAAAATTTTTCCCTCCTTGTGACACTAGGCCGTGTATCAGGGTGAGGGTGCTGGTGGGGTGTCTTCAAACTGTCCCAGGCCTTGGAGAGTGTTGGAACTGCTGTGTGTTCCCCTCGCCTCCCCTCCTCGGTTGGCCAAGGAACTACGTACTCTGCAGCCAGCGTTGTCAGATGGAAATTTTTGGAGCAATTTTTCCACAAGAACCTTCTGGTATTGCACCATTTTGCTTGTCCTCTCCACCACAGGAGCGATGAGAAGTTCTCTTTGTAGTGGGGGTCGTGAAGGGTAAACAACCAGTAATCGGTGTTGGCCAAAATGCATACAATTTGAGGGTCACTGGAAAGGCAGCCATGTGTGCCAGAGTCCCAACAGAAAATACTTTGCTGTCCTCATCAGGAGGATGACTCTCAATCTCCTCATCCTCTTCCTCCTCTTCTACCCATCAACGCTGAACAGATGGAATAAAAATGTCATGAGTACTAACCTCTGTAGCGGAGGCTCCTCCTCCTCCTCATCATCATCATCCAATTTGCGCTGAGAATACGAACTGAGGGTGGTCTGGCTATCACCCTGTGTACTGTCTTCCCCCATTTCCACCTCTTCCACATGCAAACGATTAATTGTCAGCAGCGAGCGTTTCAGTAGACACAGAAATGGGGTGGTTACGCTGATAATAGCGTTATCGCCACTCACCATCTGTGTTGATTCCTCAAAGTTGCGTAAAACCTCACAGAGGTCAGACATCAATGCCCACTCGTTGCTTGTGAAGAGCGGAAGCTGACTGGAAAGGCGACGACCATGTTGCAGCTAGTATTCGACTACTGCCCTCTGCTGCTCACAAAGCCTGGCCAACATGTGGAACGTGGAGTTCCAGCACGTGCTCACGTCGCACAACAGTCAGTGAGCTGGCAATTGCAAGTGCTGCTGCAGCGTCGCCAGACCGGTTGAAGCTGTCGATGACTTGCGGAAATGGGCACACAAGCGGCGCACCCTTACCAGTAGCTCAGGCAAATTGGGGTAGGTTTTGAGAAACCGCTGAACCACTAGGTTGAACACGTGGGCTAGAGATGGTATGTGTGTGAGCTTGCCGAGCTCCAAATCCGCCAGTTTAAGCACAGCCTGTTGCCGCTTCCTCACTGCAGTGCTACACTGCTTCCAGCTACTGACTGATGTCTGACTGGTGATGAAAGATGATAATTTAGAGGTGGAAGTGGAGAAGGGGGATAAAAAATTACACTGAATGAATGTCACTGATATTTAGGATGCGCACGCGTTAAACAGGAGGTATAGCGCAAGTAATGCCGCTGTCTCCACCGCCTAATTAAAAATGACACTGAATTAATGTCACTGATATTTAGGATGCGCACACGTTAAACAGGAGGTATAGCGCAAATAATATCACTGTCACCACCGCCTAATAGTGATGAGCAAGCAGCCTGAACACATTGCTATATTCGTGTGCTCAGCTGAGCACCCGAGTATAATGGAAGTCATTTGCATAAACAAGGGCATATGGGAAAGACATGCAAATGAGCAGAATGTGCCTTGGTTTTATAGTCTTCTGACAAAAATATTTGTCATGTCATAAGACTGTGAAACCAATAGAGGGCGCTGTTCATAAATCAATAGCACCCTCTACTGGTTTTCATAGTCTTATAGCAGCTGAAAAACAAGGCAGATTCTGCTCATTTGCATGTTTTTCCTATATGCCCATGTTTATGCAAATTAGTTTTTATGTTAGGACAATCTGAAAACTTTTTGTCGCCCTAATGATATTGATCTAGGTGTGCAGGTCCACCCAAGCTATCAACAGATGCAAAATAACTTTGAGGTTTACTGGTTTTCAGTCAGATGAGAGCTGGTAAGGTAAGGTAAGGTAAGGTAAGGTAAGGTAAGGTAAGGTAAGGTAAGGTAAGGTAAGGTAAGGTAAGGTAAGGTAAGGTAAGGTAAGGTAAGGTAAGGTAAGGTAAGGTAAGGTAAGGAAGCAAGCAAGCAAGCACGCACGCACGCACGCACATACTTGGCTTTTGGCATACAGTTTACGTGTGGTTGTATGTTGTACATAATAGGAGTCAAAGATGCATCCAGCTATCCTCTTAATGCTATTGCCAAACCTTTTTGATGGGATTTCCATCAATTTCTTACTTTTTTTTTTATGAACCAAACAGGGCGTGCCTGGGGTTCTCCCAATGACTTTGATTGTATTAAATTGTATTCAAGCACCAGAATTATTTGGCCGAGCATAGCAATGCTCCAGCCGAACAGCAGTTCGGCTGGGCATGCTCGCTCATCACTACCGCCTAATAAAAATGTACACTGAATGAATGTCACTGTTATTTAGGATGCACAAACGTTACACAGGAGGTATAGCGCAAGTAATGTCGCTGTCACCAGCGGCTAATAAAAAATTACACTGAATTAATGTCACTGATATTTAGGATGGGCAAACGTTATACAGGAGGTATAGTGCAAGTAATGTCACTGTCACCCGCAGCAGCAAAAAAATTAGACTGAATGTCACTTATATTTCGGATACGCAAACGTTATACAGGAGATGTAGCACAGGTAATGTAACTGTCCGCAGCGGACACCGTCTACAGAAAAAGTACACGTGATGTCACAGATATTTTTAGGCTGTGCACACGTTACACAGGAGATGTAGCGCAGGTAATGTCGCTGCCACCAGCAGCGAAAAATTAGACTGAATGTCACAGATATTTCGGATACGCAAACATTATACAGGAGATGTAGCGCAGGTAATGTAACTGTCCACAGCGGACACCATCTACGGAAAAAGTACGCTGAATGTCACAGATATTTTTAGGCTGCGCACACGTTACACAGGAGATGTAGCGCAGATAATGTTGCTGTCACCAGCGGCCAAACAATTGCAAGCTATTTAGCACAGGTTGAGCTAAAAATATATATTGCTGCCAGATACAACTATAGTCCTAAAAGGACTTTTGGGTCTCTAACAAGTTTTAGCAATTTAGTGCAGGTTGCGCTACAAATATATATTGCTGCCACACACAAAAGTCCTTAAAAGGACTTGTGGGTCTATAACCAGTATAAAAACTAAAATATTGCTATTTTACTCCCTACACTATCTCTCCCTTCTGCTCTCCAGCTCTCCCTGACTAATACTGAGCCGAACACGTGTCATCGGGTGCTATATAGCACCCGATGATCTGTTCCAGCCAGCCAATCACTGCAATGCCAGCAGCCAACGAGGCTACGGCATTAAAGTGAATGGCAGTACTTACCTGCACGTTTATTGGCTGCGTGCGGGGAGGAGACTCGAGCATCGGACTCGAGCACGCGCGGTATTCGGCCGAACTAGTGTTTGCTCGCCCAACACTAGTTGTAATAATATATGATGGCCATTGACATATCCAAATAAGAAGTTATCACGTAGCTCAGACCTTGGTGTGATTCAGTGATAACAGCAGAGGACATAAACCTTTTGTGGGCACATCTAAACTTTTTGTTTCCTCAGGGAATAAAAGGCAAACTTTTTCCAAATGTATCTTGCCCTAAAAGATGTCATGTTGGTAGAAGTCTTTTTATCTACCTTCTTTCAGCTATATTAAGTTTTCAGTAATGCTGCTATACCATGCAGTGTACCGTAGTTGATTGCAGCATGTAAATGCAGCTCTTACCTTCTCTGATGAGCCGGCATTTATCTGGAAGGAAAGTGTCCTTCCCAATAATTGCCTGCCCAGTTGGTGCGTGGAAATGTGCCCTAAAGCGACTCGGTCACCTTGGCAATCTCTAAGAAGTACAGTATTATATTTATAGCACACCTGCCGCTGACTTCAGATCAGTAATTTGTATGTCGATACTTACCCCAATTTCCCTGCTATGCACACACAAACAGGCCATGAAATGCATTGAGAGGTCTTCCCTGGAGTCCTCTCCATTCTGTGTGCATGCACAGGATTCCTCTGAATGCATTTCATAGCAGGTTTGCGGGCACACAGCAAGTGAACGACGGTGAGTATCAACGTACAAATTACTGTTCCGCAGTCAGTATTCTTGGTATTTATTGTGGTGCGGCAAAGTTACACTTTGTGTGACGTTTTGGCTGAAATAGCCTTTTTCAAACTGTGTAAGTACAGAAAAAATACAATCAATGGATGTATAGTCAAATCAACAAAATGACATGGTTATAGACAACAAATATACATAAATGCAAATAGGGTGAACATCAATTCACATAGAGATATGGCCTCTTTCACACTTGCGTTGTCCGGATCCGGCGTGTACTCCACTTGCCGGAATTACACGCCGGATCCGGAAAAACGCAAGTGTACTGAAAGCATTTGAAGACGGATCCGTCTTCGAAATGCGTTCAGCGTTACTATGGCACCCAGGACACCATTACAGTCCTGGTTGCCATAGTAGGAGCGGGGAGCGGGGGAGCGGTATACTTACCGTCCGTGCGGCTCCCGGGGCGCTCCAGAATGACGTCAGAGCGCCCCATGCGCATGGATGACGTGCCATGCGATCACGTCATTCATGCGCTTGGGGCGCCCTGATGTCACTCTGGAGCGCCCCGGGAGCCGCACGGATGGTAAGTATGCTGCTCCCCCGCTCCCCGCTACACTTTACCATGGCTGCCAGGACTTTAGCATCCCGGCAGCCATGGTAACCATTCAGAAAAAGCTAAACGTCGGATCCGGCAATGCGCCGAAATGACGTTTAGCTTAAGTCCGAATCCGGATCAATGCCTTTCAATGGGCATTAATTCCGGATCCAGCCTTGCGGCAAGTCTTCAGGATTTTTGGCCGGAGCAAAAAGCGCAGCATGCTGCGGTATTTTCTCCGGCCAAAAAACGTTCCGTTCCGGAACTGAAGACATCCGGATACATCCTGAACGGATTTCACTCCATTCAGAATGCATTAGGATAAAACTGATCAGGATTCTTCCGGCATAGAGCCCCGACAACGGAACTCTATGCCGGAAGAAAAGAACGCAGGTGTGAAAGAGCCCTAAAAGGACTCTCAGGGTCTTGATAAAGAGTCCAGGTGCAGGTTGAAGAATCACATCTTATGGAGCGTAGCTAAGAAAATTAGTCATATCTCACAGGTATCACACTAATTATCATACAATAAAGCCAGATATTGAATGATGAAACAAAAGTGCAAATAGTGAATAAAAGTCCAGGGGCGGGCCCCTTATACACTCACCTAAAGAATTATTAGGAACACCTGTTCTATTTCTCATTAATGCGATTATCTAGTCAACCAATCACATGGCAGTTGCTTCAATACATGTAGGGTTGTGGTCCTGGTCAAGACAATCTCCTGAACTCCAAACTGAATGTCAGAATGGGAAAGAAAGGTGATTTAAGCAATTTTGAGCGTGGCATGGTTGTTGGTGCCAGACGGGCCGGTCTGAGTATTTCACAATCTGCTCAGTTACTGGGATTTTCATGTACAACCATTTCTAGGGTTTACAAAGAATGGTGTGAAAAGGGAAAAACATCCAGTATGCGGCAGTCCTGTGAGCGAAAATGCCTTGTTGATGCTAGAGGTCAGAGGAGAATGGGTCGACAGATTCAAGCTGATAGAAGAGCAACATTGACTGAAATAACCACTCGTTACAACCGAGGTATGCAGCAAAGCATTTGTGAAGCCACAGCACGCACAACCTTGAGGCGGATGGGCTACAACAGCAGAAGACCCCACCAGGTACCACTCATCTCCACTACGAATAGTAAAAAGAGGCTACAATTTGCACGAGCTCACGAAAATTGGACTGTTGAAGACTGGAAAAATGTTGCCTGGTCTGATGAGTCTCGATTTCTGTTGAGACATTCAAATGGTAGAGTCCAAATTTGGCGTAAACAGAATGAGAACATGTATCCATCATGCCTTGTTACCACTGTGCAGGCTGGTGTTGGTGGTGGTGTAATGGTGTGGGGGATGTTTTCTGGGCACACTTTAGGCCCCTTAGTGCCAATTGGCCATCGTTTAAATGCCACGGGCTACCTGAGCATTGTTTCTGACCATGTCCATCCCTTCATGACCACCATGTACTCATCCTCTGATGGCTACTTCCAGCAGGATAATGCACCATGTCACAAAACTCGAATCATTTCAAATTGGTTTCTTGAACATGACAGTGAGTTCACTGTACTAAAATGGCCCCCACAGTCATCAGATCTCAACCCAATAGATCATCTTTGGGATGTGGTGGAACGGGAGCTTCGTGCCCTGGATGTTCATCCCTCAAATCTCCATCAACTGCAAGATGCTATCCTATCAATATGGGCCAACATTTCTAAAGAATGCTATCAGCACCTTGTTGAATCAATGCCACGTAGAATTAGGCAGTTCTGAAGGCAAAAGGGGGTCCAACACCGTATTAGTATGGTGTTCCTAATAATTCTTTAGGTGAGTGTATAAGTCCTTAAATATGGGAATTGGGGTATCATCATATCGATAGACAATCCGCAGGAGGTGCAGATGAAGCATTAAAAAGAAAGAGGACAATCAATGCAGTAAAGAGTAAAATGAGACCTAGGGGCGAGACTTACCATCAGCCGCTCTGAAGGAAGGAGCCAGTAAGTGCTGCGCTGTGGATATAGGTAGCGTGCCGATGCATGCTGTGGATAGAAGCGCGCCGTATTGTGGCTGAGGTGGTGTATATGTAGGCCAGCTGGGCAGGAACGGCACATCCGGTATCGCAAAACCGGAAGTGGTGCGTTCCAATTGCGGTTCACGAACAGGAAGTGACGCTGATGTATGTGATGTGCTCCATCTGCGTTCCACGGGCAGGAAGTGCGTTCCATGAGCGTTCCACCAGCAGGAAATAAGTGATATTATGCACTAAGAGTACTGGGACCCATATAGACACATGATGGATGTAGAAAAAAAAAAAAAGGGAGGGGGGGGAGGAGGTGTATATAATATCATAAACTATATAAGGATCAACTATAAAGGATCAGCTATAAAAGGATCAACTATAAAAGGATAAACTGATCAACTATAAAAGGATACAGATCTCCAGTGTAGACAGTACTGCTATGGCACCTATAAAGTTAATGGGCATATGATTAAAGTGCAGTCAACTCGGAAAAACCAGTGGGGATAACTACATGCAAAAAGAGCTAATAATAGCAATTGGGATCTTGTGTTCGAATCACGAGTATATAGGGCCCATAACGGTGGAATAATGGGTATATGTGTACATGTTATAGAAAATGAGATGTATTGGATGGGTGTACAGTAGGGAGAGAGAAGAAGGGAGGGGAAATTGGTAATGAGTGATGTAGAGATATGTGTACTAGTATGAGGGAAAATGAAATGAGGCAGTAAAGACAACCGATATCTGTGTCAGAAAGAATGGGTGCAGAAACGCATGTAGGGGAAAGGGATCTAGATGGAAAATGGGAAAAATTCTAATGAAACTCTGAACTTCATAGTCCCTGTTCAAACCTTTTGGTTCTAAGCAATCTAATGTGTGTATCCAAAAGGATTTTCTTTTTTTAAGTTGTGCAATGCGGTCGTATCCGCGTCTGTGTGATGGGATGTGCTCAATAACCTGGAATCTGAGCTGAGAGATGTTGTGGCCCGCCTGGTGAAAGTGAAATGGGACTGGAAATAGGAGCTTCTGGTGTCTGATGGATGACTTGTGTTAGCATACTCGGTCTCTAACTTTCTGTCTGGTTTCCCCAATGTAAATTTTGCCGCATGGACATTTTTAGCAGATAAATGACAAATGAGGAATCGCACGTGAAAAAATCTTTGATGGGAAATTGATGGACAGACTGGGAGTGATGGAAGTGAGATCCCTTGAGGATGTTAGAACACTGAAAACAGTTCAGACATGAAAAGGTGCCAAACTTGGGTGTGCCTAGGAATCACTGTTTAGGTATGTTGAGTAATGGGCCAATGTCAGCTTTGACCAAATGGTCTCTATGATTTTTGGGTCTGCGATTACATGCCAGAATAGGATTTTTGAATTCTTGTACCTTGGGAAATGCTTTCTGTAATATGGGTCAATGGTTACGGATGCTGTTCAGAACCTTTTTTGTCGTAAACTTAAATGGAAAAAATATTTCAAACAGATTGATCAAAAAGACAGTCAAAGACTGGGTGTTAGTGTGGAGGATGTTCCCCTGGTAAGGACAATGACTGACCTCATGAGGGATGGAGAAAGAATACCTGGGGAAGGACCCCATACTAATTTAAAATTAAAAAGTACGAAGACACCCCCTCAAACGGAAACAAATAGCATTGACCTATTCCTCAACATAGTCACTAAAGAATTGGATAAACTGGAAATAATCAAAGACAAGAGAAAATTTGACTCCAATCTTAATAGATATGAAATAGAGGCTATGTTGAGGATTGAGAAGGATCATGACATCATAATCAAGTCCTCTGATAAAGGAGGTAACTTGGTTATGATGGAACACCCGGAATACAAACGCATGTGTTATGCCATCCTGAATGATAAAGATGGTTATGAGATTTTAAAAGACAACCCAACGGAATTATTTCTCATACAGTTAGAGACTATATTAGAAGAGGCTTTGGATGCTAAATTAATATCGAGTGACGAAATGAAATTTATGCTGAAACAATATCCCCAGATTCCCACCTTCTATAGTATACCAAAAATCCACAAGGGTTTGGTTCCCCTGAAAGGTCGCCCTATAGTGGCTGGCATTAATTCCCTGACCCAAAATGTAGGTATATACATAGATTGTGTTTTAAGACCATTTGTGGTATCACTCCCCTCTTACATCAGGGACACGTCTGATTTACTTACAAAAATCGAAGGGCTACACCTCGATGAGGGCACCCTGATTGCATCGATAGACGTTGAAGCGCTATATAGCAATATACCTCACAATTTGGGCTTGACGGCTGTTAATCATTTTTTAAAAAGCCGGGGCATACAGTATCAGGCACATAACCAAATCATTTTGAAATTAGTGGATTTTGTCCTAACACACAATTACTTCCTGTTCAACCAGAAGTTCTTCCACCAGCTCAGGGGCACCGCTATGGGGAGCGCTTGTGCCCCCACTTATGCAAATTTGTTCCTGGGCTGGTGGGAGGATACGGTGGTATTCACTGAAGATAGTGTATGGACGCCCAGGATAGCCTTCTGGGGCCGCTATATCGACGATATATTGATATTGTGGAGCGGCCCCAGAGGGCTATTCTTGGATTTTGTGGCTGATCTTAATCAAAATCAAATTGGAATGCATTTCACATCAGAAATCAGTGAAGGGGGCCTCCCTTTTTTGGACTTATATATTTCTCTCAACAATGGTAGCATCAGTACTAAAACCTACAGAAAACCTACTGCCACAAATAGCTTGTTAAGGTGGGAAAGTCATCATCCCCACAATCTGAAAAATGGCATACCTAAAGGACAGTACTTACGTATTAGGAGAAATTGCAGTTCCAACAGAGATTTCTTCGAACAAGCAAGGGATCTAAAAACTAGATTTAAAGAAAGGGGCTATCCAGATCGACCTCTACAAAGAGCATTTAGGACAGCAAAAAATGCCACGAGACTAGATTTACTTAATCCGAAAAAAGAAGAAAGATATAAAAAAGAAGCCAACTCTATTTGCCGCATAATCGGCACTTTCGACCACTGTAACAGAGAGGTAAAAGGTATCCTAAATAAATACTGGGAAATGTTACGCCTTGACCCCGACATAGGAGAGATACTTCCAACACACCCGGCCATAACATATAGAAGAGGGAGATCACTGGGTGACAGATTCATTCATAGTCACTACATGCCAATAAAGAAATCTGGTACTTGGCTAGACAGGAGGCCTTTGGGGACATTCCGTTGTGGCACATGTATAGCATGTCCCTACATTCATCAAACTAAGAACTTTTTCAGTCATACAACAAATAGGACCTTTGTCAGCAGGGATTTCGCCAATTGCAAAACAACAGGGGTGGTATACCTAATTAACTGCATATGCGGCCTACAATATGTGGGCAAAACTAAAAGAGAACTAAGAAGGAGAATTGGTGATCACTTGGGTGACATAAGGAACAATAGAGATACTGCTGTGGCTAGACACATCCGGTTATTCCATGACAACGACGATAAAGCAATTAACTTCTGTGTCATGGAAGTGGTCCGTCCGTCACCTCGCGGAGGAGACCACAATAAGCGGATTCTGCAAAAAGAGGCCGAGTGGACTCACAGGTTAAAAACGGTGAGCCCACTCGGACTGAATGAAGTTCTGTCTTTTGGATCCTTTTTGTAAAAACACCCATGGCGATCACATCACAGTAAGTAGTTTACTTAATCAATGGGGTATTTAAGGGCAGTGGAATTAGGGATCGGCCTGGACTGCCATCTCTATATCCACCTAGCAGCAATACCAGCAGCTCTCATCTGGCTTAAAAACTTTTTTTGGGCGATTGTGCCAGTCACATCTGATATCCCCTGATGATCCTGTCACCAAACCAGTGACAGTGAGAAACGCGTCGGGATCAACTATTCTGTTTTTGGGAGATTATTCTCAGGGCTACCACTCAGGGTTTAGCCGTCGATAAGTGGGGTCGCCTCATTAGGGGGTGATACCTCTGCATTTAGGCAGAGGGTCTCTCCACTTTTAGGCAGGGACTCACAAGTAGTTTAGGGTCAGACCTCCCTATATTTTCTTATTGTTTTGTTCCGTTTTTCTCCAATCTAACATATTGGCAAAATCGCTAGTGGAGGAACCGCACCTACACCTGAATATCAAGGGTATTCGGATCCGGAACTCAACATCCAGTCATCCTCTGAAAAACCTGGTCTGGGACCCACTGTGAATCACCGTCGGTAACCGTGAGTGGTAACAATCTTTTTTATCTAGTGTGATACACATTGGAAATACAAAAGAACCCTGTGAACTCTCTATGCTAGATATGAAACTGCAGCCAGTATAAAATATACTGCAGTCATTATCTAAATCTATATATGTAAAAATATTGTTATTTGGGATTTATCTTATAAAGTATCTATTAAAAGTTAATTTTTAAAGTAGGTTCAATTTTTCAGCGAAATATTTGTAATACACCTACCCAAATCATGTATTGAAAAATTCTGTGAAAACTGTTCAGAACCTTATTGATGCTTGGGTGGTATGTGTGTACGAATGGGATGCGGGTTAGGGTAGTCTTAGTGGACTGCGGGGTTCTGGGGCTAGTGTCTCCAAGGACATGTTCAGGGTAGCCACGTTCCCTAAATCTGTCTCTCATTTCAGCAAGTCGGATTTCACGTTGTGAACTATTGGACACGATCCGTTTTAAGCGGGAGTATTGTGAATTGGGAAGTGATTTTTTTGTGTTAAGAGAATGGAAACTGGTGTAATGTAAAAGATTATTGCGATCTGTTGTTTTTTTGTAGAGATCAGTGGTCAGTGTGCCTGTGGGTGTTATGATGACTGTCGTGTCCAAAAAGCTGATGGATGAAGTGTCAAAATGGATAGTAAATTAAAGTTCTGGGTAGATGTTGTTCAGAAAGCTGTGAAAATCGACTCTACGGGGCCCCTCCATATGCAAAAAAAATCATCAATGTAACGCTTCCATAGGAGCACATGATCAATGAAATGAGAGTTAGGGTAAATGTGTGTATCTTTGAATTCTGCCATGTAACAGTTTGCATATGGAGGGGCCACGTTAGACCCCATTGTGGTTCCCTGACGTTGTAGGTAAAATGTGTCCTCGAATAAAAAGAAATTATTTGTAAGGACCAATTCAAGGATGTCCATATAGAAAGATATGGTGTCAGGATTAGAAAAATTGGATTGGGGACATTTGGAAATAGAGGTATAGAGGCTAGCAACGTCCTATGTAACTAGAATACTGTTAGGTAGTAATGGTGGAAAATTGTGATTGATATCCAGGAATTCAGAGGTATCCAATATGAATGATCTTGTCTTTTTTATGAGTGGTATGTGTGATTTTTCCAAGAGGATAGCTAGTGGAGACAGAAGTGAGCTGGTGGATGCGACAATTGGACGACCTGGGGGATGGTGTAAGTTTTTGTGAATTTTGGGTAAAGTGTAGAGAACCGGAATAACTGGGTTGCTGTTAGTAAGAAAAGTGATGGTGGCATTATCAATGATATTCAATGCATGGTAATGAGTGATAACCTTGTGGATTTTGTCTCTGATTGTTTATGTGGGGTCAGAACTGAGTTTTTTGTATATCGTTTCGTCCTGTAATTGACGATAAATTTCCGCCTTGTATTGAGTTTTGTCGAGGAGGACAACTGCTCCCCCTTTGTCAGTTGGTTTTATAATGATGTTCTTTTGTTTACGAAGGGAAGTTAGTGCCTGTGGTAGTGTTGCATCCAGGTTATTTTGGAATTTATATTTGCCTGTAGACAGGTCTTTCTTGAATTGGGTGACATATTTTTTTACAAGTGAAATGAAAGTTTCTATTGCAGGTTTATTTTTGGGCGGTGTGTAATGGCTCTTGTTCCTTAGTCCCAGGCTGCTGATAGAAACCTGTGGGCTAGAAGAACAGGAGGTGGTCCGAGTTAGTCCCTCTTGTTCTGCAAAGTGTGCTTTGAGGCGAATGTTCCTAAAAAGTCTGCAAAGATCTAAGTCCAATTGGAAAGAGTCCACTTGGACAGACGGGCAGTATGATAGGCCTTTTTCGAGAAGGACCATCTCAGCTGGTCCCAGTGTGTGTGATGAAATATTCACAACTAGTGATGATACCTGGGATCTTGTGGTGATGGGTACCCGTGCTGTGGTGGCTGGTCCTCCTCGATTCCCTCATCATCCTCTTGGAAAGCGTTGAGTCTGGGCATCTGGTTGAATCTGTGAGTCACTGCTGACACTTGAATGAGACGAATCTCTTGATTGTGAGCGGTATCTCGATCTGTAGGTGGGTGTACGGTTATAGTCAGGCTATTTATAGACTCTGTTGAGTCTATAGTCTTCAATATCGCAGAGGAATTTATTCAGTTTTGTGCTCTCTATCTCCATTCTGTGACTTTGGAGTGTGGATTCAATTCTTGTTTGTAGTTGGCGAAGTTCTTCAGGCGGTATCAAGACCCTGAGAGTCCTTTTATCTCTATGTGAAATGATGTTCACCCGATTTGTATTTATGTATATTTGTTGTCTTTAACCATGTCATTTTGTTGATTTGGCTATACATCCATTGATTGTATTTTTTCTGCACTTACACAGTTTGAAAAAGGCTATTTCAGCCGAAACGTCAAACAAAGTGTAACTTTGCCGCACCACAATAAATACCAAGAATACCAACGCAATTTTGCTGGAGTTTTTTTTATTTATCATACGTACGGGGTGGGATCCCGACTCCACGCAGCACCATCTAGTGTACCACACTGGTTTATTACACCTTTAAGTTTTCCCTAACCGGTTTTGAGCACCTGTTACAACATCATGGCAAGTGGAACTTTTTCCTTTGCACAAGGTGAAATCACCTCTATGCTTTCCCAAGTCAACATCTCAGGAGATTTCCTGCAAACCTCTCCATCAGGACTCAAATCAAGGGATCTTGAGAGAGAGTCCCGAAGGCTGATGAATTGCGAATTACATTGTGTCACATTGGCCGAATATCTGAAAGTCGAACGGATACCACGCGACCTCAGAATTCGTACAAGGCCTATGTTCTTCAAAGACGATTCTGAATTTTGCTGAAAATTCGAAATGATCTTGAACAAATGTTCATTTGACCTGATGGCACTGACACTGTCATACCTACAAGAAGCTATTACCAAAACTCAGACGGAAATAAAGACGATTGAAGAACAGCTCACAGCAATCCTACGACCTGAAGAACTTCGCCAACTACAAACAAGAATTGAATCCACACTCCAAAGTCACAGAAAGGAGATAGAGAGCACAAAACAGAATAAATTCCTCTGCGATACTGAAGACTATAGACTCAACAGAGTCTACAAATGGCCTGACTACAACCGCACACCCACCTACAGACCGAGATACCGCTCACAATCAAGAGATTCGTTTCGTCTCATTCAAGTGTCAACAGTGACTCACAGATTTAACCAGATGCCCAGACTCAACGCTTTCCAAGAGGACGACGAGGGAATCGAGGAGGACCAGCCACCACAGCACGGATACCCATCACCACAAGATCCCAGGTATCATCACTAGTTGTGAATATTTCATCACACACACTGGGACCAGCTGAGATGGTCCTTCTCGAAAAAGGCCTATCATACTGCCCGTCTGTCCAATTGGACTTAGACCTTTGAAGACTTTTTAGGAACATTCGCCTCAAAGCACACTTTTCAGAACAAGATGGACTAACTCGGACCACCTCCTGGTCTTCTAGCCCACAGGTTTCTATCAGCAGCCTGGGACTAAGGAACAAGAGCCATATCACGGCGTTCAAGCACTCAGACACACAGAAAAACCAACAACCAGGCTCTGAGCGAGATGCAGGGGAAGGGTCACCTCCTAGCCAATCCCTGACCTCTCTCCCTGCACTGCTCAGCCCACAGGCAGACCTTGGTGGTAGGAATGCTGTGTCCTCGTGCCTGGGCTAATACACCCTAAATTCCCTGAGATGGTGAAAAGGGGGAATAGGAGCAGCCTGCTCGCACAGAACCTGGATGGGAGAGAAGATACCAACACAACTAAAACAGCAAACAACAAGAACAGAAACCACACTTATCTTATCAGAGCTGGGACCGAAAACCTTCCTTCCTTCCTTGCTTGCTTCCTAGGCCAGACTGATCTCTATAACCCGCTCAGAGCACTGGAATGAAGAGCCATTTAAACTAATGACCCCACCCAGTGCACCTGATGGGAGGCAGATCCAGCACGACTCCAAAACAAACAATAAACACGTGCTGTATTCTGGCCGACCTCCGCACATAGTCAGAGAAGGGTTACACACCGCCCAAAAATAAACCTGCAATAGAAACTTTCATTTCACTTGTAAAAAAATGAACATTTGTTCAGGTCAAATGAACATTAGTTCAAGATCATTTCGAATTTTCTGCAAAATTCTGAATCGTCCTTGAAGAACATAGGCCTTGTACGAATTCTGAGGTTGCGGTGTTTCCGTTCGACTTTCAGATATTCGGCCAATGTGACACAATGTAATTCGTAATTCATCAGCTTTCGGGACTCTTTCTCAAGATCAATTCAAGAAAGACCTGTCTACAGGCAAATATAAATTCCAAAAAACCATAGATGCAACACTACGACAGGCACTAACTTCCCTTCATAAACAAAAGAACATCATTATAAAACCAGCTGACAAAGTTGTCCTCGTCGACAAAACCCAATACAAGGCGGAAATTTATCGTCAATTGCAGTACGAAACTATATACAAAAAACTCAGTTCTGACCCCACATACACAATCAGAGACAAAATCCACAAGGTTATCACTCATTACCATGCATTGAATATCATTGATAATGCCACCCTCACTTTTCTTACTAACAGCAACCCAGTTTTTCCGGTTCTCTACACTTTACCCAAAATTCACAAAAACTTACACCATCCCCCAGATCGTCCAATTGTCGCATCCACCAGCTCACTTCTGTCTCCACTATCTATCCTCTTGGAAAAATCACTCACACCACTCATAAAAAATATAAGATCATTCATATTGGATACCTCTGAATTCCTGGATATCATTCACAATTTCCCACCATTACCACCTAACAGTATTCTAGTTACATGGGACGTTGCTAGCCTCTATACCTCCATACAACACCACAAGGGCCTTCAGGCAGTTTCCAAATGTCTCCAATCCAATTTTTCTAATCCTGACACCATATCTTTCTATATGGACATCCTTGAATTGGTCCTTACAAATAATTTCTTTTCATTTGAGGACACATTTTACCTACAACGTCAGGGGACCGCAATGGAGTCTAACGTTGCGCCTCCATATGCAAACTGTTACATGGCAGAATTCGAAGATACACACATTTACCCTAACTCTCATTTCATTGATCATGCGCTCCTATAGAAGCGTCACATTGATGACATTTTTTGCATATGGAGGGGCCCCCGTAGAGTCCCTCACCGATTTTCACAGCTTTCTGAACAACATCTACCCGGAACCTCCTGCGGATTGTCTATCGATATGATGATACCCCTGATTCCCATATTTAAGGACATATATAAGGGGACCACCCCTGGACTTTTCTTCACTATTTGGACCTTTGTTTCATCATTCCATATCCGGCTTTATTGTATGATAATTAGTGTGATACCTGTGAGATATGACTAATTTTCTTAACTACGCCCCATAAGATGTGATTCTTCAATCTGCACCTGGACTCTTTATCAAGACCCTGAGAGTCCTTTTATCTCTATGTGAATTGATGTTCACCCTATTTGTATTTATGTATATTTGTTGTCTATAACCATATCATTTTGTTGATTTGACTATATATCCATTGATTGTATTTTTTCTGTACTTACACAGTTTGAAAAAGGCTATTTCAGCCGAAACGTCACACAAAGTCCACGCAGCACCATCTAGTATGCCACCCTGGTTTATTACACCCTTATGTTCCGCAGTCAGTGGCAGGTGATCTATACATGTATCACTGTACTTATTAGCGCTTGCCAGAGATGACAGATTTAAGGACAGCATAAACTAGTAACAGATCCCTTTAACAAAATGCTAGGTCGCATTTTAAATTGATAAACTGTCTTGCTATAATCTGGTACTGAACAGCTCCTGCACATGCGGAAGAGTCCTGATATTCATGAGTTCCAGGCTCTCCCCACACACCTGCTGCTGATTTCAGTTTGAAAAAAAATTAGGGTGGGGAGAGCCGGGAGCTCCTGAATATGAGGACTCATTGGCATCAACTGGAACTGTTAGGACTTGGCTGCTAGGCCAGCATGAAGCTGGCCAATCAGAAATTTTAAAATTGATAAGAAAACATTTTGTAAATAAGCTGCCACTTCACCCACATGTCGGGGCTTGAGGGTAAGGGCAAGTGGAGACGCGTTACAGTACCAATCTATATGGTATTTTATAGCGGTATTCTGGTGTAAATATTTTGGGTATCTGGTATTAAGTGCATTAGCATTGAGCTACACTTCTTGATGTAAGTTTCCAAGTATAATATTGATATTTTAACATCAGTTCTCTTAAAACTAGAGGCACTCTTAGGCCTCATTCACACTGCAGACAAAAGAAAGTCAAAAGGAGTGAAAGAGAGAAAAGTATAATACAAAGGTCGGCACCTCTTCTGTACTTTGGACCCGTTCCTATTTTTGGCTAATAAAAACTGATCTAAATACTACCGTGTGAAAGGGGCCTTAGTCACTGCGATTACCACGTTCAGATTTCTCGAGTCCCCACTTGACACCTACATACATATGAAAATGCCGTCCACATTTGAGCTTCTCATACTCCAGTTTCTCATGATCCTGTTGAGGTCTCAGTTATAGTTAGCATTGGCAATTTCCAGGGCCCGTCGTTCTGGAACACTGCACAATTTTAAGGCACTTGTGCTATAATAGAGGATTGCTCACAACATGAGGTCTTGCTTGAATGCAAGTGAGTGCATTAATTTATCACTAAAAATACCTTCTCCGCTAAAAAGCACAATGGTGTATAATGTGCCTGAAAATTGGCAAACATAACCTGTTCCAAACACATTTCTAGAGAAAAAAAAATTATTTTGATTTCATGTAAATGTCAATTTATGGTAACAAGTGTGATTTCCCCTCAATTTTGTTTCCTGAAATAATCCTTTGAATTGAATGCACTCGGCGGATCACACAGAGAATCTCACGCCTACGATCATACGAGTACATTTGGCTCCTTTGCACATGCTGATCAGCTAAACCCACCAGCAGCTCAAGAGAACTGTACAGTGAGCTTAGGAAAGAGCAGCAGGGAACACATAAGTATGGCTCTGGGAAGAAATAGTTTAACCTGTAAATGTCTGCTTGCGCTTTACTAAACTGAGAAGCCCACACATTGTGCTCTGTAGGAACTTTCTTCATAACTGATCGGTCCTCGCTCAGACCACATACAGATGTAGATGCCATTCAAATATTTCTTACCTATAAATAACTTTTGTGTGACAAGGCCAACTCTCTGAATGGAAGACAGCCTTGTGGCTGAGAGAGTTGTATAATGCATATACCTAACATTAGATACATCATAGGGCCAAAAGTAGGTGGAAATCCTCCTAAATATCAAAGTTAGGTAACACCTATAACGAATCAAGTACACGGCTATGCAATCTCGTTAGACACATTTTGGTAACAATATGGGTTATACTGAAGAGCTTAGTGACTTTAAAGGGTTTGGCCAAATTTTGGGTTTTTTGGCAATACCTTACCCCTTCTGGCCAGACCTGCAAAAGGGAAGCATACTTACCTGCTCCCTACAGTGGTGTCTCTACTCCTTCCCTCCCAGGCCTTGACTGCCTTGCTCAGGGCCCCCACTACCAACATCTGCTTTGATGCTGCTGCAGCCAATGACTGACCACAGCGGTGACCAGTTGACATGATGCAAAGGAATCAGGTCATCGCTCTGGCCAGTCATTGGCTGCAGCAGGGGTGGATTGGCCATAAACCCTACAGGGAAATTTCCCGGTGGGCCGATGCCCCAGGGGGCCACCCAAGTCCTACTCTCCGTGGCTGACTGGGTACATAATGATCTCTCAACAGTAATTAACACTGTGAGAATCAGGTACTTATGTACCCAGCCAGTGCACCACACATGCCCTCCTAATTTCAACTGCTGTGGCCCGCACCTCACCTCCTAAACCCCCTGCTCCATAGACAACTTGAAGAGGAGGACAGAAGATGGTAGCTATTGATGGCCACCACAGAGAGAAAGCTTTTGGGTCAGTATTTTAGCTACACTGAGTTTTTTGGTTCTGCTGGGATTGTATTTTGCACTATGGTATTATTGACCCCGCCTACTTATATTGTCCTGCCTTCTGTTAATTTGGACCTACCTACAAAATGGGGCCACTTTTAGTGTTTTTTCCAGGGCCACTTTAAGTTCACAGTCTGCCCTTGGGCTGCAGTGACATCAAAGAAAATGTTGACGGCAGTGGACCACAGCGAGGCAGCCAAGGCCAGGTAACGAAGCAGCCAGAACTTAGCAGCAGGTAAGTATGCTTCCCTTTGCAGGATTTACCAGGAAGGGGGTTTTGCCAAAGTATCTCCAAAAGGTGGCCAACCCCTTTAAATGCTGTGCCTATAGACTGATACTGAAAGTCAGTTTTCAACATTTCTGATCGGCTAGATCTGCCCCAGACAACTATAAGTCACTTAGCATGCCTGATGATTTATTCAACCATGAGGGGTATCTGGCAGCGGCTTCACCAGATTTCTCTTGGAAATAAACATGCATGTTAGAAACTTCCAACATCCCCCACCTAAATCTGGATTTTATCTTGTTAGCAATGCAGGAAGGAGAATTGTATTCTGATCCTTTATCATAAATGTTAGTAAATAATCACCTTCCCTGCCACATATTAATGGGGTATTTCCATCTTAGACATTTAGGACATATCTGCAGGATATGCCCTAAATGTCTGATAGATATGGGTTCTACTTCTGGGACCTGCACCTATCTCCAGAATGTAGGCCCCACTAACCCCATCTTTTTTGGTTATGTGGCAGCTGTGAATGTGTACCTGGCTCTTCCCATTCATTTTTATAGGAGTTCCCATAGAAATAAACCGAGAGACTGACTGCCTTTAAAGAGAACCTGTCACCATGAAAATGCAGTGCAATCTGTAGACAGCAATGACTGACTGCATGTCCCTCGAGCACCATGTCACTGTGTCATGTGCTGCTCGGGGGACACATCACAAGATGTTGAAAAGGAACTTTTCACAATGAAATTCAGTCCAATCTACAGGCAGCAGGTTATAGAGCAGGAGGAGCTGAGCAGAATGATATAAAGTTTATGGTAAAAGATTTTGCAAAAGTTATAATTTATTAATTTAAATCTCTGCTTATTCTAGGGTTAGGAGTCTAGTGGGCGACCTGATCAGTGATTGTCCGCCTTCCCTTATGACTGTGCATACAATATCAGCTGTCAGTCACTTAGTAGGACCGCCCACTGGACTCCTGACTACAGAATGAGCAGATTAACTGAAAATATACAAGTTGAATCACATACTGAATCTTTTCCCATATAACTATATATCAGTCTGCTCAGCTCTATAACATGCTGCCTGCAGATTACAATGCATTTTTATTGTGAAAGGTTCTCTTCAGACAACTTATGATGTGTTCCCTAAGCAGATAGTGACATGGTGCTTGAGGGACATGCAGTCACTCATTGGCTGCAGCGGCACATATAACCGCCATCTACTCTGGAAGTTGGCAAACAGGGAATCCGACAGCAGAAAACTGAAGGAGCTGAAACCCAGCGGTGGGGAGCAGTTAAGTAACCATTCCGTCACAGGTCAGGGAGGAAGGGGGCTGGTGAGTATTGTTTCAAAGCTGGCCGACTCCTTAATAGAAGTTTTGCAGGATTTTTATATTGATGGCCTATGCAGCGAGCTCCAAAGGAGCCGATGCAGAGGATGGGAGTGGTAGTGACCCTGAAGAAGAGTTGTGTCATTTGCAGTGCAAATGTAGTTTTGAAGAATGAGGCCAGAATGAATAAATGTCTTGTTACTAAATGTAATGTAGAACTTCAAATGCATTAAAAGCAGAGCATTTTCAGTGCAATCTTCTGGCACCAGTAAGTATAATGTAGGCAGGTTGGATGGCTGCAATTTAATATGTAGGTTGTACTGACCTAGTAATGTTCTGGGTGATGGATGTCTTAGCTGTAGTTCCTCACCTGGCAGCAGTGCTTTCAAATGCTGATATACTGTAGCTGCTCATTCTGCTGACTGTCTTCTCAAGGAGTTATTTGAGGTAGAATATAACTATATTCACTTTGGAGAATCCTCTTTAGGAGCAGAAGCTCATATGTGCACTTCTTTCCCCCTCTGTAACTCAAAAGGAACTCCCATTCCTGGCAGGAATCAGGCCAAGCCCACTTCTACTAATAGGGGAGGGACAGGATGGCTATCCCTCTTCCTGTCAACCATTGCCATCCAGTACCTTCTGGTAGTTATGGCCATATGTACTAAATACATAACAACATAATATAAAACAATACAAAACTATTATATTACTTTATAGTACCCCCAGGTCTGGGGTACTACATCTATTCTCAAGATAGACGATAAATATAGAACACTGGGGCTCCAACACCTCCTCCGATCAGCTGCTCCCAAGTGGCTCCATTGTGTCTGGTGTGTAGTACATGAAGTTGGTTATGGTGGTACTGCTCCCATTCATTTCAATGAGAGCACTGGACTGTGCTGTCAGGCCCCCACAGATCTGATATTGATAGACTATCCTGAGAATAAGTCATCAGTATAAAAATCCTGGAAAAACCCTTTAACACACATGCTATAGATATTTGAAATAGGAAGCCACTTAATCCAGAAATATTATGGTGTTTGGAAGAACATTCAGACCGTTGCACATACGGAGAACATGCAAACTACTGTAGGCAGGTTCTAACCACCAAGCTACCCTAAATCTTAGCACAAAAACTTTCCCATGAAACCACATATAAGCACAACAGATTAATGCGATGTAGATATGGTGAGCCTGTTATACTCCATCCTTTGTGATGCCTGAAACCAGGGCAAGAATTGTGAGAATGTCATTCCAGATCCTAATTATGGTGCTTCACAATCTTTCTAGAAACTCAATGAGGAAAGTGAATTATGTGCTAAACGGTTTTGCCATTGGTGACAGATATAATTATGCAGAGCACAAATAGTGTAGAGGTGTAAAGGAGGTGCTTTAATAGTCTTGCTAAATCCTGTGATAAATGACATACAAGTGTAAGGATAAGAAGGCAATGTGTGTGACAAGGAGACAATGATTAATGGATTTGGTAGAATGAGTAATTCCCTTTAACCTGCCTGGGACACCCTAATCATAATGACATGTAGCCCTAAGAAATCCTTCAAAATATGTTTATTGCTCATATAGGCTTTTGCTCGCTCTTAAAGGCTATGGACACCTTTGGGGGCATTTTTTATCATTGATTTTACTCATTTTGTGCTTAAAGGGATTCTGTCACCTCCCCTAACCCAAAAAACTATTTTAAAGCAGCCATGCAGCACAGCTTACCTTGATTAGGCTGTGCTCTTTTATCTTGTAATCCGTCCAGCAGTTTCTGCAAAAAACAACTTTTATTGATATGCAAATGTGTCCTGAATGTGCCCAGAGGGGCGTTTTGTTCCTCTTAGAGAGCCCAGTACCGCCCCTCTTACAGTGCCCAGCCCGCCTTCCTTGCACTGTCTAACCGCCCCCAGCCTGCCACAGCCTCTCCTCCCTCTCCTCCCCCTCCCTCACGCCGAACGAACTCTCGCACAGGCGCAGTACCCACTGAGGGCTGCGCCTGTGCGATCAGCAGGAGACTGAGGGCAGGAGCTTCATCCTCGTCACTGGGCATGCGCCGAACCCAGTGACGTCCGATGCTCGCTCTTCCCTCAGTCAGCAGGGAAGAGCGAGCATCGGACGTCACTGGGCTCGGCGCATGCCCAGTGACGAGGATGAAGCTCCTGCACTCAGTCTCCTGCTGATCGCACAGGCGCAGCCCTCAGTGGGTACTGCGCCTGTGCGAGAGTTCGTTCGGCGTGAGGGAGGGGGAGGAGAGGGAGGAGAGGCTGTGGCAGGCTGGGGGCGGTCACTTGTGGGGTAGTTATACTGCCCTGGCATTCTAGGGGCCCTAATGTGTGGTAAGTAGTTTAAAATCAAAATGTGTAAAAAATGACCGGTAAAATCCTAAAGGTGCTCTTTGGAATGTGTGCCCCTTTGCCCACCTAGGCTGCAAAAAAGTGTCACACATGTGGTATCGCCGTACTCAGGAGAAGTTGGGCAATGTGTTTTGGGGTGTCATTTTACATATACCCATGCTGGGTAAGAGAAATATCTTGGCAGAAGACAACTTTTCCCATTTTTTTATACAAAGTTGGCACTTGACCAAGATATTTCTCTCACCCAGCATGGGTATATGTAAAATGACACCCCAAAACACATTCCTCAACTTCTCCTGAGTACGGCGATACCACATGTGTGACACTTTTTTGCAGCCTAGATGCGCAAAGCGGCCCAAATTCCTTTTAGGAGGGCATTTTTAGACATTTGGATCCCAGACTTCTTCTCACGCTTTAGGGCCCCTAAAAAGCCAGGGCAGTATAAATACCCCACATGTGACCCCATTTTGGAAAGAAGACACCCCAAGGTATTCAATGAGGGGCATGGCGAGTTCATTGAATTTTTTTTTTTTTTGGCACAAGTTAGCGGAAATTGATTATTTTTTTTTTTTCTCACAAAGTCTCCCTTTCCGCTAACTTGGGACAAAAATGTAAATCTTTCATGGACTCAATATGCCCCTCACGGAATACCTTGGGGTGTCTTCTTTCCGAAATGGGGTTACATGTGGGGTATTTATACTGCCCTGGCATTTTAGGGGCCCTAAAACGTGAGGAGAAGTCTGGAATATAAATGTCTAAAACATTTTACGCATTTGGATTCCGTGAGGGGTATGGTGAGTTCATGTAAGATTTTATTTTTTGACACAAGTTAGTGGAATATGAGACTTTGTAAGAAAAAAATAAATAAAAAATTTCCGCTAACTTGGGCCAAAAAAATGTCTGAATGGAGCCTTACAGGGGGGTGATCAATGACAGGGGGGTGATCAGGGAGTCTATATGGGGTGATCACCCCCCTGTAAGGCTCCATTCAGACGTCCGTATGTGTTTTGCGGATCCGATCCATGTATCCGTGGCGCTGATGCGTTTTTTGGGTTTTGCCAATTATTACAGGAAGTTTATTTTGAATTATTCCTCTGTTGTTAAACCACTCACTGATATGACTAGAAAGGGGGGTAGATTTTTCCTCCTGGTCGGTAGAGGCGCGTAAGGCCTTTTCTAATATCAAGGAGAGTTTTGCTTCCGCTCCCATCTTGGTACAACCTGATATTTCTCTACCCTTCATAGTTGAGGTTGATGCTTCTGAGCTGGGTGTGGGTGCGGTCTTGTCTCAGGGTCCCTCTCCTGCCAAATGGCGACCGTGTGCCTTTTTCTCAAAGAAACTCTCCTCCGCAGAGAGAAATTACAATGTGGGAGATAGGGAGTTGTTGGCCATCAAGTTAGCTTTTGAGGAATGGCGCCATTGGCTAGAGGGAGCCAGACACCCTATTACTGTGTTTACTGACCATAAGAATCTGGCCTACTTGGAGTCAGCCAAGCGTCTGAACCCGAGACAGCCAGATGGTCTTTGTTCTTTTCAAGGTTTAATTTTGTTGTCACGTTCCGCCCTGGGGTTAAGAATGTGAAGGCGGATGCCCTGTCACGTTGTTTTCCGGGAGGTGGGAATCTTGAAGACCCGGGTCCCATTTTGGCTGAAGGTGTGGTGGTCTCTGCTCTTTATCCTGAATTGGAGGCAGAGGTTCAGGTAGCCCAGTCAGAGGCTCCTGATCTTTGTCCTCCTGGGAGGTTGTTTGTGCCTCTCGCTTTAAGACACAAGATTTTTAAGGAGCACCACGATACTGTCCTTGCTGGGCACCCAGGGGCAAGAGCCACAGTGGATGTCATCGCTCGGAGATTCTGGTGGCTGGCGCTTCGTAAGTCGGTTGCGGGTTTTGTGGCAGCCTGCGAGACCTGCGCTCGTGCCAAAGTCCCTCATTCACGGCCACCAGGTCCTCTCCTTCCGTTACCCATTCCTTCCCGTCCTTGGACACATCTGTCCATGGACTTCATTACGGACCTGCCTCATTCCTCGGGGAAGACTGTGATTCTGGTGGTGGTGGACCATTTTAGCAAAATGGTGCATTTCATTCCTTTTCCTGGCTTGCCCAATGCTAAGACGCTGGCGCAGGCATTTATTGATCACATTGTCAAATTGCATGGTATTCCTTCAGACATAGTCTCTGATAGGGGCACACAGTTTGTTTCCAGATTCTGGAAGGCTTTCTGTTCTCGCTTGGGGGTTCGGTTGTCATTCTCTTCTGCTTTCCACCCGCAGTCGAATGGCCAGACAGAGCACGTCAATCAGAATCTGGAGACATATCTGCGCTGTTTTGTGGCGGAGAATCAGGAGGATTGGTGTTCTTTTTTGTCCCTTGCTGAGTTTGCTTTAAATAACCGTCGTCAGGAGTCCTCTGATAAGTCACCATTTTTTGGTGCATATGGGTTTCATCCGCAGTTTGGGACATTCTCTGGAGAGGGGTCTTCTGGTTTACCTGATGAGGACAGATTCTCCTCGTCTTTGTCATCTATTTGGCAAAAGATTCAGGATAATCTAAAGAGCATGAGTGAGAGATATAAGCGTGTGGCGGATAAGAGACGCGTGCCTGGTCCGGACCTGAATGTTGGTGATCTGGTGTGGTTGTCTACTAAGAATATCAAATTGAAGGTTCCCTCCTGGAAGTTGGGTCCTAAGTTTATTGGGCCTTACAAAATCTTGTCCGTCATCAATCCTGTTGCCTACCGTCTTGATCTTCCTCAGACTTGGAAGATCCATAATGTTTTTCATAAGTCCTTATTAAAACCTTATGTCCAACCCATTGTACCCTCGTCTTTGCCTCCTCCTCCGATTGTGGTTGATGGTAATCTTGAATTTCAGGTCTCTAGGATTGTGGATTCTCATGTTGTCCGCGGTTCTCTCCAGTACCTCGTTCATTGGGAGGGTTATGGTCCTGAGGAGAGGATGTGGGTCCCAGTGACGGACATTAAGGCCACTCGTCTTATCAGGGCCTTCCATAGGTCCCATCCTGAGAAGGTGGGCTCTGAGTGTCCAGAGTCCACTCGTAGAAGGAGGGGTACTGTCACCACCAGACATCTGAGAAGCTCTGACAGACGTTCTTCAGAACCTGCTCCTTGAGGTTCCTTTTGTTTTGCTTTCGTTTTCTCATCTCGTTAGCCTCTCTCAGCTGTCATGTAGTTGCACTGATTGCATCCCTTTAAATCCCTTCCCATACTGCATCACTTTGCGGTTTATACAACTTCCTGGAGTGTGTGCATGCTGGATGCTACTACTGAGTCTTCTACAGATAAGTTTTGTTCATTCATTTGTGTTCTCCTGTTTGCTGGATCCCAGGTGACCCTGACTTCTTCCGTATCAAGTGTAGGGAGCCGGTGGTCGTGTCCCCTCACTATTATAGGGTGTTCAGGTGTTATACAGTCGAGGTACGAGGATATGCGATCATCTACCATTGAGATTTTTGCATAGGCTGAGCAGTTAGGGAGAGAGCCAGGTCTGTTGCAGGGCTCTCTCTTTGGTTCCTTAGTTTTGGATCCAGTCAGTCGGATCTTCATTTTGTGTCTTCTAGTTTTCTGTACACCTTCCATGACAGTTATGCGAGTTGTAGAGTATGGCAGCAATGTTTAAGTGTACCGTATGGTACACAGGGGTGCACCACCAATGAGGCCAGGTGAGGCGATCGCCTCAGGTAGCACCAGGTAGGGGAAAGAGGGGGGGAGCAAAAGGGCCATGGGGAATGAGCACTTTCATTGTGGCGAAGGGGTTAGGTTAAGAAATTGTCATTGGGGAGTGCTGTTTCAGTTTTCGCCTCAGGCAGCAGAAAGGCTAGGTGCACTCCTGTATAGTTGGACTGGTTAAGTGTCCAATTTGGCAACACTCTTTAGGGGTATGGTATGGCGGCATGGTTTAGGAGATCAATATGGTGGCAATATAGGGACTTGTGGTTTTGTGGTATTGTTCAGCATTGCAATATGTCTTTGTTATTTATGCATTTTTTCATGAGGGCACTGACTGTATTTAGCAAGTCCCTGCATATGTGTGTCCATGTGTATTTGTGTGCACACGCACTGAATGTCACTGCCATAAAAAGGAAATGATGGGTATAAAATTATTTCGGATGAATAAAAGTAAAAACAGGTTCACTGGGTGTTTTTAGAACATTAACCTTGTCCTGGTTTTGCCCCATGATTGTTTTGCCATGATTTTTATGTTTAAAAGGTCACAGAGATTGTAAATGACGCTTTTATGTTCCACGTCTTGAAGCCTGTATATTATCTCCTTAAATACGTAGGATAAAATCATAAACAGATCAGACATGGTCATCGGCTCTGTGATATGTGAACTGATGAGTCGTGGTGACACAGACCTTTACTGCTTCTCATTCCTTCACATGGATGACGTGATATTTATTTTTTCCATGTGCAAGTCCCATAAAAATCATAAAAATATAAGCGAAGCAGTAACATGGATAGCCATGTATTGTCACACAATGAGAACAAGGGTTAACTTGAAATTGAGCAGCCCCAAAGTAGAATATTTTACAGGGGCCCCCCAGGTCTGGTATCATTTAGACCCCCTGAAACCCCCTTGTGAAAGTGCCACATCTGCACCCCGCTGAGAATATTGCCGTTTCTGCATTGTCCAGGAACTGTCCACCAAACTCATGACAGGTTTGACTTTGCCAGATATTTACATGGTTAAATAACATCACACTGCCTACTAATGTTGAGTTTTAACTCAATTGTTAATGCAGGATCCATCTCCTCCAAGAAAGAGTTAGAAGGAAATACTTTTGTAGCTGGAAAATACGCAATCCATTATCATATATTAAGATCCATTTGGATTGTTTTCTTTTTACCTTCAATGACTTACAGTATAGCGGCCCAATTTTTACTGGACCGAATGGCACCAGAATGCTACACCATTCTGACTTTCAACAAACTGAGCCATTGTCTGAGGATTTTGCAGCATAGTTCTGTCCATTATAAACCAAATGGAGACCTGACATTAGATATGGAGGTCATGATGGAACCTTAAAGGAAATGTGACACCAAAAATGTTATACAGTTAAAACCAGATAGTAACACATATCCTTTTTTTACTAATCAGTTTTTATTTTCTGATTGCAAATTTTTTTAATTCTATTTTCTGAACATGATTATGGGTGGCGGCCATCTTGCCTGAGCTGTTCTTAACAGCATTTAGAAAGCATTAAGAAAATTGCTTTATGGCAGCTCCATGGGCCATAGACCCAATGGTCAGGAGGGGACCTCATTGACTTACATGGGAGAGTTTTCTAGACATGCTCTGTGACCTATGCAGAGGTCATTGCACAAGGAAAGAATATATAAGCTCTGACAGTCACCTATTGTGAATGGAGGATCCTGTCTTATCTATACAAAGCAGTGATATACTGTATGCCATTCTAAACCTGCCTGTAATGATAAGGAGATAACTGCAGTAAAGTGATCTGTACAGACCAAGAAGTGGCTCCTATTATTATTAGGCTTAAAGAGGACGTTTCACTGCGGACCTGCCTGTTTTAATAGCTTGGTGCATGCCCCATATAATAACAATTCTGGAGCCTCTATTCGTATGGCTCTGTGTTGCGCCATTCCTTTATTATTTCTACTACAAGTTATGAATGAATTGCTAGCAGTCTGCAGTAAGGGTACAGAGGGGAGGTAACAAGCTGGGTGTGTACCTGCACAGTCTGACTCTATCCAATCAGTGCTGACATTGTCAGACTGCAGGGACACACCCCCAACTGGTTACCTCCCCTCTGCACCCTTCCTGCAGACTGCTAGCAATTTATTCATAACTTGTAGTAGAAATAATAAAGGAATGGCACAACATAGAGCTATAAGAATAGATGCTCCAGAATTGTTATTACACAGGCAATGCATGAAGATACTAAAACAGACATGTCAGGAGCAGTGAAAGGTCCCCTTTAAGGCTGTATTACACCAACAGATTATCTGACAGATTTTATGACCAATCATTGGTCAGATGACCAATTACACACACAAATCTTATGTTATACACACTAACTATTGGTCTGATTGGACAGATATTGGTCAGATAAACTGTTGGTGTAATACAAACCTTAGTGGGCAGTGTGAAAACTGCAGGATTTTATGTTTTTTTTTTTGTTTAAATATAGATATTGACATGGAAAATAAAAAATACCATTACCAAAAATTCTTAAAAAATTGGTTAAACAAAACATACAAATTTGATTTAATAGGTTATTTTCTGGTGACACATTCCCTTTAAGTAGAAGATGTACCCTGGAAAGTAGTGTAGTTTCCCCCAGAATTCTCATTTATTCTCTCAAAAATGTTGGCTGTCAATGGGAGGAATGTGACATTGTTGTACGCCATTTTTGCGGAGTGCAAAAGTCACACATTTTATTACGAGTGCTGTTTTATGACAAAAATGTGTGATCCCTCCTCCCTTCTCTCTCTCTCTTTCTCTCCCTTTGTTCCAGCCACATGGCTCCCAGTAGTCCCCACTGAACTTAAAGTGATTAGCTTCTTGGTTATGTGACCCCTGCCATCAATTATTTGCATTAGGGTGGGTTCACATCACATTTTATGCCTCCATTTGACATATACACTTACGTTAGAAAAAAAGGATACAAAAACACAGCAAACCATTTTCTTAAATCATGCAGAATCCAGTAAAAAATAAAGTATACATTTTTTTTTTAAATGGAACTCTATGGTGACTGGATGCCAGTGTATGGCATCAGTCTGAGGCATTGGGTAGGGAACTAAAAAATTTATACTTAGAAGAACATCTACCAAATCACATGGCAAATAGATCAAGAGCAGTTGTGAGCTGGCCTCTTTAGCCCTCAGCTAGACTGTCTGTGCACTTTCAGGGGAAGAGAAGTGGTTGTTCTGTCAAATCCTAATGCTGGGCATGAATCTTATAGAGAATCTCTTTATCTACTGATCTTGTGCACTAACAAACATAATATTCCATGATGAGGATATTGGGATACATGGGCAGCATGGTGGCTAAGTGGTTAACATTAGTGCCTTGCAGCGCTGGGATTCTAGGTTCAAATTTGACCAAGAACAATGTTTGTATGGGTTTCCTCTGGGTACTCTATTTTCCTCCCACACCCCAAAGACATACTTATAGGGAACATAGACTGTGAGGCCAATTGGAGACAGTGAGTAATAACATTTATAAATAGCTAGGACAGGCACTCTGCATTTGAAACCATCCAGATAAGATATATTTTTTGTATAAATAAATGGTATTTAATGTTATACAATCACATAAACAGATAAAACCAAGGAAAACATAAGTAATAATAGATTAACAAAAAATAAAAGAACTAAAATAAAAATATATACCTTGTTAAGTGGCAATATCACACTGTTGGTTGTATAGGTGCTAGATCCACTAGGAGTTTTTTGAGCAATAGAGGGGTTTGGTCACCACCTTCTAATACAGTCCTGATCAAAAGTTTAAGACCACTTAATAAATGGCAAAAAATCATATTTAGCATGGCTGGATCTTAACAAGGTTCCAAGCAGAGCTTCAACCTGCAACAAGAAGAAATAGGAGTGAGGGGGCGGAGCTTGCTGCCGTTGCAAATGGCTGTCTGAGTGCCGAGCTCCGCATACACAGCAGCGACAATAAAGCTTTTAGACCTGTCTCACAGCTATCCTACCTCTGCCACCATGTCCTACTCACAGGGAAAGACGAGAGGCAAGCGTTCGCTGAAGGCGCAGGGCAAACTCAGCTTTTACTTTGAGAAGGAATCAGGGGCTGATGGCGCCGGCAGCGTGCACTCTTCAACACGGAGCCGAGCGGACAGTTCTCCCACCGTTGATATTCCAGAGGATGGAACGGATGCACAAGGGTGCCAACAGTCTGGTGATGCAGACCTACAGAGAGGTGAGACATCTTCTTCCACCTCCCTACAACACAGTAGCCCTGAAGGGAATGAAGGTCCAGACAGCCACGTGGGCACACATGCGATACCCGCCATGCCTCCTACAACAGAGCAAGCCCCGCGTCAATCTCAGCAAGGGGATCTCTGCACATTATAAAGAGCGATCTCCTCTAACGATTCTGAGGCCCTTTCACAGGGGGTTAACCTCCAAGATTTCCCCACTTCTGACATGCTGGCTTCTGGATCCCTCTTAAAAGAGATGCTGTTAGCGCTCAGCTCCTCATTGCAAAGCAACATCGCCACACTAATCCATTATAGACCTGGAAGGCAGGGTTACTCATGCTGAAACAAAACTTGGCGAATTTGCATCATCCCATAACCACCTTATTGATGCTCATAATGCTTTAACAGAAGAAGTTGAAGTGATAAAGCACAAACTTATCGACCTGGACGACAGGTCGCGACGAAATAATGTTAAAATCAGAGGCATCTCTGAAGATATCCAACCGCAAGAACTGCGAACATATATGCAGGATCTAATGAAATCACTTATACTCTCGCTATCTGAGAGAGATCTTCTTATCGATAGAATACACAGAGTGGCGCGACCCAAACATCTCCCACCTGATACTCCTAGAGATGTCTTAGCTAGAATCCATTTCTTTCACATCAAAGAAGCTTTATTGCGACACAGCAGAAATACTGGTTTTCTTCCCGCTCCCTATGATGACATCAAACTATTTGCTGACCTGTCGGCAGCTCCTTTACAGCAAAGGAGAGCGCTTGCACCCATTACGGCAGCATTGAGAGAGCATGCCATGCCATACAGGTGGGGCTTCCCCACGAAGATCCTTATTCAGCATAGAGGAACTCTTCATTCCATATCCTCAGAAGTGGGATATCCCTGTCCCTGAAGGCCAAAGAGATCTAGCTTCGTCTCCACCTCATCTACCCCAAGAGTGGAAAGAAGTCTCTTACAAGTGAAGACCAAGAGGTCGTAAACCCGACTAGCTGTGTTCCGGAGCCTGGGACTTAAAGCTGACAGTACGTTGAACTGTTGGCACCTGGTTGTTAACCGTGAGTCACAAAAGTACCCCCACATGTAAATGTCAGATTACATTCTACTGACAATGTTCTTTTTCATATGTCGTTTTGCAAAATGTTCTATTGTTCTGTACTGTTACACTTATATATTACCCTATTATGGCACAATTCTGCTTCATCCATATGTGGTTGCATCTGATAGCAGCTCAAACGATCTACCCTCACATATTAAATGACAATTAAGTTTGCCTCGCTTAATGTGAAGGAACTCAACAGCCCTCACAAAAGAGCGTTTATGTGGAGAGAGATCGTCAATATACAATGCAATGTATTCAGCATTCAGCAGTCACACCTTTTGGCCTCTGACGCGAAACGCATTTTTCACCGCTCATTTCCGGTCCTATTTCATTCACATTACCACAAGAAACAAAGAGGTTTTATTTTAGGAATTAAAGATACGGTAGCCTTTCAATGTTCAAGGGTTATTCTTGACCCCAATTGTAGATTTATAATCGTAGCCGGATCCTTGAACAATGTAAGGTATACGCTGGTAGCAGTTTACGCTCCAAATTCACATCAGCTCACCTTTCTCAATAAACTAGCCAGGAAAGTTGACAAGGTAAAACAAGGACATGTAATATGGTTAGGGGACTTTAATAGTGTACTGAATTCTACCATAGACACTACGTCTTCGTCCTCTAGATCACCTGGGTTAAGAGACTTCCTTTTAGCGTGGGACCTATATGACATATGGAGAATCCAACATGCAAATGAGAGAGATGTCTCCTTTTTCTCCCCAGTCCATAATTCCTATTCGAGGATTGATCTTTTCCTGGTAGATAGATCCCTGATTCACACTGTGACCAGCTCTTCGATTGAAACCATCACATGGTCAGATCACGCAACAGTCACAATAGTGATTCAAGAGGATTACAACCCTACACAAAATTTCTCTTGGCGGCTAAACCCCTTCCTTTTGGAACACAATTGCTATAAAGAAGAGATCCGATGCGCTATTCTAGACATTTTTGATCTTAATACAGGATCTGTATCGAGCGCCTTTTCAGTCTGGAATGCCCACAAAGCTTTTACCAGAGGCATTTTAATAAAAATAGGAAGCAGGGTGAAAAGAGATAGGGAGCGTAAATTCTCTGAAATTATGTCAAAGATTACTTCCTTAGAGGCTCTCAACAAAAGGTGCGTTTCTCCCACTCGTACGACCCACTTAAAAGCTCTCAGAACTCAACTTAAAAATATTGCTCTATAAATATGAAAAGGGCCTTAGACGGACTAGAATGACATATTACTCACAAGGGGACAAAGCTGGTAAAATTCTGGCTAGCAAACTTAAACAGAAACACAAAGGCAAGGGTCCCCTTCCTTAAAAAACATCCCACGGGATCGCTTATCTATGATCCTGATCAAATTGCCAACAAGATAAAAAATTACTACGCCTCTTTATATAATCTGCAGAAGGGAGAATCTTTTTACCGCCCAGACCAAGCCACGATTGATGCATTTTTAGCATCTCTAAACCTCCCTAAATTATGCCCGTCCCACCTAGACACACTGATCAGCTCGGATGAGATTTTGCGGACTATCCGTTCGTTACCGTTGCATAAAGCTCCGGGTCCTGACGTTTTTTCCAATGTTTATTATAAGACATATGAAGACATTTTGGCGCCACATCTGACCCTTACCTTACAACAAGCGTTAACGGAGGGTAAATTCCCTCAGCAAATGTTAGAAGCCACAATTATCACCATCCCGAAGCTGGGTAAGCCCCCTGACGTTCCGCAAAACTTCAGACCGATCTCATTGCTAAATTCATTGATAAAAATTTACGCTAAAATCTTAGCTAACCGGTTGGCCAAAATAGTCCCCTCTCTAATTTCCCCTGACCAGACGGGCTTTGTGAAAGGCCGCCAAATTTACGATAACACAAGAAGGGTGGTGAACATCCTGGATGTTCTGGAGAGACGTAAATCTCCTGCGGTGCTGGTGACGCTTGACGCGGAGAAGGCCTTCGACAGGGTATACTGGTCGTTTGCCTTCTCCGTGTTGAGACATATGGGGTTTGGCAAAACCTGTCTCAGCGCAATCGCGGCCCTGTACTCCGCCCCGTCTGCCCGTGAATTAGTCAATTCCACCCTATCGGACTCGTTCATGATAACTAACGGGACGAGACAGGGGTGTCCCCTATCCCCAATCATATTTGTGCTATCAATTGAGCCTTTGGCAGAAATAATCAGATCCCAGCCAGATGTAGCTGGAGTACTGCTCGCAAAATCCAAACGAGCAGTTCTGTGGCGTTCAAGGAGACGAGGTCTTTGAAGACGGTTTTTGTTTTTGAAGCCCTTCAGTCTCAAATGCCGTCTGATGGTTATGGGGCTGCAGTCAGCACCAGTAAGGGCCTTAATTTGGGTCGAGGATCGTCCAGTGTCTTGACGGACAGCCAATTGGATCCCTCCACTTGACTTTTTTGTTCCATAACCCCAGGGGTCAAGTCCTGGGAAAAAAAGTGTGGGAACTCACCCAAGATCCACTGCAACCCCCCCCCCCTCCAAAAAAAAAAAAAAGCACAGAAAATCTAGCACGCTGTAATTTGTGTAGCTGCGGACTGAGCCAAATGTACACATTGTGATCAAAACACAATATCATAGTGCCATCCTCTCCCCCTGTCCCCTAATGTGCCAGTATCAAGTTCCTCTCTCCTACCCCCTTCATGTGCCAGTATCATGGCGCCAATAGCCCGCCTCCCCCGTGGCAGTAAAGTAACAGTCCGGTATTTAAAAAAAAAAAAAAAAAAAACACTTTTAGAAAAGCTTGTCCTGGGATTCGAACTCATGACCCCTACACATCAGAAGCAAGGCATATGCCCTCACAGCTATGAAAGCTGTCTAGCTAGTTACTTAAAAAAAAAATATATATAAGACTTCTACTGTAGGTAACTTTGCCCACTGTGTATGGATGTAGCAGAGCTGGGTGTGTTGGGGCAGCTGTCATGTGTATGGTTGTACACTAGGTATCAGTACACTAGGTATCAGTACACTAGGTATAAGTAGAAGTCTTATAAAAAAAAACAACACACTTTTAGAAAAGTTTGTCCTGGGATTCGAACTCATAACCTCTACACATCAGAGGCAAGGCATTTACCCTCACAGCTATGAAGGCTGTCTAGGTAGTTGCTTAAAAAAAATAATATAAGACTTCTACTTATACCTAGTGTACTGATACCTAGTGTACAACCATACACATGACAGCTGCCCCAACACACCCAGCTCTGCTACATCCATACACAGTGGGCAGCTGTCATGTGTATGGTTGTACACTAGGTATCAGTACACTAGGTATCAGTACACTAGGTATAAGTAGAAGTCTTATATTTTTTTTTTTAGCTTTCATGGCTGTGAGGGTAAATGCCTTGCCTCTGATGTGTAGAGGTTGTGAGTTCGAATCCCAGGACAAACTTTTCTGAAAGACATTCTAAATGATCTCCTATGTGTCAGCTGCGAACACTCTGCCCGAAGTGACTGAACATACTCGCAGCGTATCAGGCCGACAGAAGAAGTGAAGGAGATGATCTCAGTAGGGGGCAGGGCGCCGGGTGCCATGAGAGGAGTCACAGCAGGCAGCAGCACCGCACAGACAGCTGTGAAGCCGCTTAGCCTGCCCTGCACAGTGCGCTTCACCCCCTGTGAATCTGATTTCAGCCGCGTTCTCCTGGCTTGAGGCTGAAAGGGAACGGCGTTCCTGCCATGAAAAAAGTGCAGGAACGCCGTTCCCCCTCCACTCGACCCCTGCATAACCCTCAGGATCATTTAAGAAATTCCAAATGACTGTCTTACTGTGTCCCACCTCAGCAGCAATGGCGCTGTGAGAGACCCTGCTTATGCAGTTCAACAACCCGACCACGTTAAAAAAGGGAGAGTTTTTTAGCCTTTGCCATCACAACGTGTGACTACCTGACAGAAAATGACAATGAATCCACATCTTTACATAGATTTGGCCTTTATAAAGGCATGTGGTCCTAAAATTTAGATCAGCTGAAAACCGCCTGTTTCAGTTTAATCGTTATTTTCAATTAATTAAATGCTCAAAAAATGTTTTGTCTCACTCTCATTTCTTCTTGTTGCATGTTGAAGCTCTACTTGGAACCTTGTTAAGATCAAACAATGTGATCCAACAATTTTTCAAGTGGTCTTAATTACTTTTGATCAGGACTGTATATATCATAGGTATCTGTCATACATACAACCACATTACAATGCCATAGTGTGTGTTATATGTGTATAATGTTATAATGAATGATATACCATTGCTATGCTTCCTCTAAATAAACCCATAGATGATGAAAAAGGTTTCTATATTCTGTATGGATAATCTGCGTTGATCGTACTTAAAAGTCTATTTGTTCAGTGCATATAAGGCTACTTTCACACTCGCGTTTTGGCTTTCCGTTAGTGAGATCTGTTCAGGGCTCACAAGCGGCCCAAAACAGATCAGTTTTGCCCTAATGCATTCTGAACTAATAGACTTTTAAGTACGATCAACGCAGATTATCCCTACAGAATATAGAAACCTTTTTCATCATCTATGGGCACAATACAAAACGGATCCGTCTCCCATTGACTTTAAATGGAGTTCATGACAGATCCGTCTAGGCTATGTTACAGATAATACAAACTGATCTGTTCATGGCGGATGCATGCGGTTGTATTATTGAAACTGATCCGTTTTTGCAGATCCATGACGGATCCGCCCAAAATGCTAGTGTGAAAGTAGCCTTAGTCTGTTAGTTTGTTTGATACATCCAGATGGCAAAACGATACATTGAAGTGTTAATTGATTCAGTCTGTTAGTCTGTTTAACCACTTCAGCCCCGCTAGCTGAAACCCCCTTCATGACCAGAGCACTTTTTACACTTCGGCACTACACTACTTTCACCGTTTATCGCTCGGTCATGCAACTTACCACCCAAATGAATTTTACCTCCTTTTCTTCTCACTAATAGAGCTTTCATTGGGTGGTATTTTATTGCTGCTGACATTTTTACTTTTTTTGTTATTAATTGAAATGTAACAATTTTTTTGCAAAAAAATGACATTTTTCACTTTCAGCTGTAAAATTTTGCAAAAAAAACGACATCCATATATAAATTTTTCGCTAACTTTATAGTTCTACATGTCTTTGATAAAAAAAAAATGTTTGGGCAAAAAAAAAAAAATGGTTTGGGTAAAAGTTATAGCGTTTACAAACTATGGTACAAAAATGTGAATTTCCGCATTTTGAAGCAGCTCTGACTTTCTGAGCACCTGTCATGTTTCCTGAGGTTCTACAATGCCCAGACAGTACAAACACCCCACAAATGACCCCATTTCGGAAAGTAGGCACCCTAAGGTATTCGCTGATGGGCATAGTGAGTTCATAGAACTTTTTATTTTTTGTCACAAGTTAGCGGAAAATGATGATGATTTTTTATTTTTATTTTTTTCTTACAAAGTCTCATATTCCACTAACTTGCGACAAAAAATAAAAATTCTAGGAACTCGCCATGCCCCTCACGGAATACCTTGGGGTGTCTTCTTTCCAAAATGGGGTCACTTGTGGCGTAGTTATACTGCCCTGGCAATTTAGGGGCCCAAATGTGTGAGAAGAACTTTGCAATCGAAATGTGTAAAAAATGACCGTTGAAATCCGAAAGGTGCACTTTGGAATATGTGCCCCTTTGCCCACCTTGGCTGCAAAAAAGTGTCACACATCTGGTATCGCCGTACTCAGGAGAAGTTGAGGAATGTGTTTTGGGGTGTCATTTTACATATACCCATGCTGGGTGAGAAAAATATCTTGGTCAAATGCCAACTTTGTATAAAAAAATTGGAAAAGTTGTCTTTTGCCAAGATATTTCTCTCACCCAGCATGGGTATATGTAAAATGACACCCCAAAACACATTCCCCAACTTCTCCTGAGTACGGCGATACCAGATGTGTGACACTTTTCTTGCAGCCTAGGTGGGCAAAGGGGCACATATTCCAAAGTGCACCTTTCGGATTTCACCGGTCATTTTTTACACATTTCGATTGCAAAGTTCTTCTCACACATTTGGGCCCCTAAATTGCCAGGGCAGTATAACTACCCCACAAGTGACCCCATTTTGGAAAGAAGACACCCCAAGGTATTCCGTGAGGGGCACGGCGAGTTCCTAGAATTTTTTATTTTTTGTCGCAAGTTAGTGGAATATGAGTCTTTGTAAGGAAAAAAGAAAAAAAAAAGAAAAATCATCATTTTCCGCTAACTTGTGACAAAAAATTAAAAGTTCTAGGAACTCGCCGTGCCCCTCACGGAATACCTTGGGGTGTCTTCTTTCCAAAATGGGGTCACTTGTGGGGTAGTTATACTGCCCTGGCAATTTAGGGGCCCATATGTGTGAGAAGTACCTTGCAATCAAAATCTGTAAAAAATGGCCTGTGAAATCCGAAAGGTGCACTTTGGAATATGTGCCCCTTTGCCCACCTTGGCTGCAAAAAAGTGTCACACATCTGGTATCGCCGTACTCAGGAGAAGTTGGGGAATGTGTTTTCGGGTGTCATTTTACATATACCCATGCTGGGTGAGAGAAATATCTTGGCAAAAGACAACTTTTCCCATTTTTTTATACAAAGTTGGCATTTGACCAAGATATTTTTCTCACCCAGCATGGGTATATGTAAAATGACACCCCAAAACACATTGCCCAACTTCTCCTGAGTACGGCGATACCACATGTGTGACACTTTTTTGCAGCCTAGATGCGCAAAGGGGCCCAAATTCCTTTTAGGAGGGCATTTTTAGACATTTGGATCCCAGACTGCTTCTCACACTTTCGGGCCCCTAAAAAGCCAGGGCAGTATAAATACCCCACATGTGACCCCACTTTGGAAAGAAGACACCCCAAGGTATTCAATGAGGGGCCTGGTGAGTTCCTAGAAATTTATATTTTTTTGCATAAGTTAGCGGATATTGATTTTTTTTGTTTTTTTCTCACAAAGTCTCACTTTCCGCTAACCTAGGACAAAAATTTCAATCTTTCATGGACTCAATATGCCCCTCACGGAATACCTTGGGGTGTCTTCTTTCCAAAATGGGGTCACATGTGGGGTATTTATACTGCCCTGGCTTTTTAGGGGCCCTAAAGAGTGAGAAGAAGTCTGGAATATAAATGTCTAAAAATGTTTACACATTTGGATTCCGTGAGGGGTATGGCGAGTTCATGTGAGATTTTATTTTTTGACACAAGTTAGTGGATTATGAGACTTAGTAAGAAAAAACAAAAACAAAAACAAACAAAAAATTTCCGCTAACTTGGGCCAAAAAAATGTCTGAATGGAGCCTTACAGGGGGTGATCAATGACAGGTTGGTGATCAATGACAGGGGGGTGATCACCCATATAGACTCCCTGATCACCCCCCTGGTAAGGCTCCATTCAGACGTCTGTATAATTTTTACGGATCCATGGATCGGATCCGCAAAACACATGCGGACGTCTGAATGGAGCCTTACAGGGGGGTGATCAATGACAGGGGGTGATCAATGACAGGGGGGTGATCACCCATATAGACTCCCTGATCACCCCCCTGTCACTGATCACCCCCCCTGTAAGGCTCCATTCAGACGTCTGCATGATTTTTACGGATCCATGGATACATGGATCGGATCCACAAAACACATGCGGACGTCTGAATGGAGCCTTACAGAGGGGTTATCAATGACAGGGGGTGATCAGGGTGATCACCCCCCTGTCACTGATCACCCCCCCTGTAAGGCTCCATTCAGACGTCCGCATGATTTTTACGGATCCATGGATACATGGATCGGATCCACAAAACACATGCGGACGTCTGAATGGAGCCTTACAGGGGGGTGATCAATGACAGGGGGTGATCAATGACAGGGGGGTGATCAGGGAGTGTATATGGGTGATCACCCGCCTGTCATTGATCACCCCCCTGTAAGGCTCCATTCAGACGTCCGCATGTGTTTTGCGGATCCGATCCATGTATCCATGTATCCGTAAAAATCATGCGGACGTCTGAATGGAGCCTTACAGGGGGGTGATCAATGACAGGGGGGTGATCAATGACAGGGGGTGATCAGGGAGTGTATATGGGTGATCACGGGCCTGTCATTGATCACCCCCCTGTAAGGCTCCATTCAGACGTCCGTATGCGTTTTGCGGATCCGATCCATGTATCCGTGGATCCGTAAAAATCATACGGACGTCTGAACGGAGCCTGACAGGGGGGTGATCAATGACAGGGGGGTGATCAATGACAGGGGGGTGATCAGGGAGTTTATATGGGGTGATCATGGGTGATCAGGGGTTCATAAAGGGTTAATAAGTGACGGGGGGGTGTAGTGTAGTGTAGTGTTTGGTGCGATTTTACTGACCTACCTGTGTCCTCTGGTGGTCGATCCTAACAAAAGGGACCACCAGAGGACCAGGTAGGAGGTATATTAGACGCTGTTATGAAAACAGCGTCTAATATACCTGTTAGGGGTTAAAAAATTCGGATCTCCAGCCTGCCAGCGAGCGATCGCCGCTGGCAGGCTGGAGATCCACTCGCTTACCTTCCGTTCCTGTGAGCGCGCGCGCCTGTGTGCGCGCGTTCACAGGAAATCTCGCGTCTCGCGAGATGACGCGTATATGCGTCCAGGAGGAGTAAAGCAACCACCTCCCGGACGCATATCTGTGTACAGCGGTCGGGAGGTTACACCTGAATGGTAAAATGATACATAAAAATTTTAATTGTTTCATATTGTGTCCGTCATACAATTATACTTGCATTTGGCAGCCTTTGCAATCGCCTATGTTTGCATTAATTGTTTCAAAACGTAGGGTTCTAACAGTGGTCAATGCTGGGTACTCACTGTTAGTTATAGACGTTCATAGACCATGGCGTCCCACTTGGTGGTATGCGGGATTACCTCTGCCTCCACGTCTGTATATCAAGTGCCCGTTCTTGTTACCTCTCTTACGGCAAAAGTATTGCGGTCTACGTGGCTTGAGCGGGGTTTGGCGTCCCACGTGTTTAGACGCGCCAACCTTAACCACCTCAGCCCCCCCTAGCTTAAACACCCTTAATGACCAGGCCACTTTTTACACTTCTGCACTACACTACTTTCACCGTTTATTGCTCGGTCATGCAACTTACCACCCAAATGAATTTTACCTCCTTTTCTTCTCACTAATAGAGCTTTCATTTGGTGGTATTTCATTGCTGCTGACATTTTAACTTTTTTTGTTATTAATCGAAATTTAACGATTTTCTTGCAAAAAAAATGACATTTTTCACTTTCAGTTGTAAAATTTGGCAAAAAAAACGACATCCATATATACATTTTTCGCTAAATTTATTGTTCTACATGTCTTTGATAAAAAAAAATGTTTGGGTAAAAAAAAATGGTTTGGGTAAAAGTTATAGCGTTTACAAACTATGGTACAAAAATGTGAATTTTCGCTTTTTGAAGCAGCTCTGACTTTCTGAGCACCTGTCATGTTTCCTGAGGTTCTACAATGCCCAGACAGTACAAACACCCCACAAATGACCCCATTTCGGAAAGTAGACACCCTAAGGTATTCACTGATGGGCATAGTGAGTTCATAGAACTTTTTATTTTTTGTCACAAGTTAGCGGAAAATGATGATTTATTTTTTTCATTTTTTTTTCTTACAAAGTCTCATATTCCACTAACTTGTGACAAAAAATAAAAACTTCCATGAACTCACTATGCCCATCACGAAATACCTTGGGGTGTCTTCTTTCCAAAATGGGGTCACTTGTGGGGTAGTTATACTGCCCTGGCATTTTAGGGGCCCAAATGCGTGCAAAGTAGTTTGAAATCAAAATCTGTAAAAAATGACCGGTGAAATCCGAAAGGTGCTCTTTGGAATGTGTGCCCCTTTGTCCACCTAGGCTGCAAAAAAGTGTCACACATCTGGTATCGCCGTACTCAGGAGAAGTTGGGGAATGGGTTTTGGGGTGTCATTTTACATATACCCATGCTGGGTGAGAGAAATATCTTGGCAAAAGACAACTTTTCCCATTTTTTTTATACAAAGTTGGCATTTGACCAAGATATTTATCTCACCCAGCATGGGTATATGTAAAATGACACCCCAAAACACATTGCCAAACTTCTCCTGAGTACGGCGATACCAGATGTGTGACACTTTTTTGCAGCCTAGGGGGGCAAAGGGGCCCACATTCCAAAGAGCACCTTTAGGATTTCACCGGCCATTTTTTACAGATTTTGATTTCAAACTACTTCGCCCACATTAGGGACCCTAAATTGCCAGGGCAGTATAACTACCCCACAAGTGACCCCATTTTGGAAAGAAGACACCCCAAGGTATTCCGTGAGGGGCATGGCGAGTTCCTAGAATTTTTTATTTTTTGTCACAAGTTAGTGGAATATGAGACTTTGTTAGAAAAAAAAATCATAATTTTCCACTAACTTGTGACAAAAAAAAATTCTAGGAACTCGCCATGCCCCTCACTGAATACTTTGGGGTGTCTTCTTTCCAAAATGGGGTCACTTGTGGGGTAGTTATACTGCCCTGGCATTCTAGCGGCCCTAATGTGTGGTAAGTAGTTTGAAATCAAAATCTGTAAAAAATGACCGGTGAAATCCGAAAGGTGCTCTTTGGAATGTGGGCCCCTTTGCCCACCTAGGCTGCAAAAAAGTGTCACACATCTGGTATCGCCGTACTCAGGAGAAGTTGGGGAATGGGTTTTGGGGTGTCATTTTACATATACCCATGCTGGGTGAGAAATATCTTGGCAAAAGACAACTTTTCCCTTTTTTTATACAAAGTTGGCATTTGACCAAGATATTTATCTCACCCAGTATGGGTATATGTAAAATGACACCCCAAAACACATTGCCCAACTTCTCCTGAGTACGGCGATACCACATGTGTGACACTTTTTTGCAGCCTAGGTGGGCAAAGGGGCCCAAATTCATTTTAGGAGGGCATTTTTAGATATTTGGATCCCAGACTTCTTCTCACGCTTTCGGGCCCCTAAAATGCCAGGGTAGTATAAATACCCCACATGTGACCCTATTTTGGAAAGAAGACACCCCAAGGTATTCAAGGGGCATGGCGAATTCAAAGAATTTTTTTTTTCTTGGCACAAGTTAGCAGAAATTGATTTTTTTTTTGTATTTTCTCACAAAGTCTTCCTTTCCGCTAACTTGGGACAAAAATTTAAATCTTTCATGGACTCAATATGCCCCTCACGGAATACCTTGGGGTGTCTTCTTTCCGAAATGGGGTCACATGTGGGGTATTTATACTGCCCTGGCATTTTAGGGGCCCTAAAGCGTGAGAAGAAGTCTGGAATATAAATGTCTAAAAAATTTTACGCATTTGGATTCCGTGAGGGGTATGGTGAGTTCATGTGAGATTTTATTTTTTGACACAAGTTAGTGGAATATGAGACTTTGTAAGAAAAAAAAAAAAAAACAATTTCCGCTAACTTGGGCCAAAAAAATTTCTGAATGGAGCCTTACAGGGGGGTGATCAATGACAGGGGGGGTGATCACCTCATATACACTCCCTGATCACCCCCCTGTCATTGATCACCCCCCTGTAAGACTCCATTCAGACGTCCGTATGTGTTTTGCGGATCCGATCCATATATCCGTGGATCAGTAAATTATGAACACCTTTTTAATAAGAAGGCTTTCTTCTTTCTTAATTAATTGCATCTGAAAATGGTTCTATTTTCTTTCTTTACTAAATATCATATATTGATGCTACTATACATATAACTAATATACTTTTTTTATTCCCTTACTTTTTTACTATTTTATTTTTTAATTTTTTATTCTTTATTTATTATTTTAAAAATGTTTATGTATATATTCTTCTTTTCTGTAGGTATCTTCCCGGCAGGTCATTAGGATGTAGTACAGATGGACAAGTAGGATGGGGGTCTTCCGCCAAGGGAAGATCGGAGTGCTGGTAGCACAGCCTGACTCTGATTTCCCATCAGCGAAGGGCACCCATCCCTTTTCTACAAAAAGCTGAATAATTCCAATTCAGCGTTAAGACCTTCAGGTAAGAGAGTGTGTCAAAAGTTCTTCTAGATTCCTGACGTGACATTCTAGTGATGTGATTTCCTCCTCTCTAATGTTTCTCCACCTTCACCAGGGCTGCAAAGGTTACATCAGTTGGGTCTTAATTATGAAACTGCTTGAAGTGTTTGGATAGAGATTGTTTTTCATAACCATTTTTAATATTTTTTGTATGTTCGGATATTCTTTTTTTAAGTGTTCTTTTTGTCCTCCCTATATATTGTTTTTGGCAGGGGCATTGAATAATGTAAATAACATTGGTGGAACTACATGTTAAAAATTCTCTTATTTCATAAGTAAAGGAATTTTGTGTAGAACTAACTTTTACTGTCTTTTTTAGAAATGTGACAGTTTTACAATTGATGCATTTTTCACATCTGTAAAAACCTTTTAAATAAAGCCAATTATGTATCGAATGTACTCCCCTTTTTTTTGTTTAATAGATGGTGCTATTTTTAATCCCAAATTTGGGGCTTTCGTGTAAATTATTTGAGAGAGAGTAGTAACTAGAGGGCCTATAAATCTATCCCTTAAGATATGATGCCAATGACATTTTATGATTTGTTCTATTTTCGTATATTGTATGTTAAATGGTAAAATGATCTGCATAACATTATCTTCTGGTCCATTTTCTGTATTATTAATCTTTGTTGCAAAAAAAAAAGTCTGTCTGTCCATATCCCTGACCTTAGATAAAGATGCATCGACTATTTTTTTTTTCTCATTTTATGTATTTTTATAAGATTTTTATATGTTTTTATGGTTTTGCACATAAGTAACAAAAAAATTAATATGAACTGTCATTTTTGATGAGAAAATGCAACTGTGTGCAAAAAAACACATGAGTAAGAGAAAAAAAAACGCATCTAAATCGCAATGCGTTTTTGAAGGGGTTGAAATGATATCCCAGTAATAAAGAAAAAAACAAAACATATGGATGTGTAAAGATGATCATACACAAGATCCACCTCTAAAATTTGGAGTAAATAATAACAAAACCTGATGTGATCAAAAAATCCAGTTTAGGTTTTATGGCGACCGGAAAGACAGGTATATAAGTTGGAAGGAAGTCCAAGTGCACATAGCCACTGAAGAAGGAGTTAGGCAAACTCTGAAACGCGTCTGGCGTTAAATACACTTATAGGATCCGGTACCCACTTAATAAAAAAATCCATGGATATATGAGGAAGACACTTTCCTAATAAGTGTGTGGAGCGCTCCACAAATATTACTATTCATTCTTTACAACTTTTATGTTTAAAGGACTTGGGCAGCTTAAGGTTGGCGCATCTAAACACTTGGGATGCCAAACCCCACTCAAGCCACAGAGACTGCGAGATTTCTGCCATAAGAAAGGTAACAAGCATTGGCACTTGATATACAGACGTGGAGGCGGAGGTAATCCCGCATACCACCAAGTGGGACGCCATGGTTGGTGAACTTCAATAACTAACAGTGAGTACCCAGCATTGACCACTGTTAGAACCCTACGTTTTGAAACAATTAATGCAAACATAGGCGATTGCAAAGGCAGCCAAATGCAAGTATAATTGTATGACGGACACAATATGAAACAATTAACATTTTAATGTATCGTCTTACCATTCTGGTATATTAAACACACTAACAGACTAAATCCATTAACACTTCAATGTATCGCTTTGCCATCTGGATGTATCAAACAAACTAACAGACTTATATGCACTGAACAAAGTAAGAGACTTTTAAGTACGATCAATGCGGATTATTCAAACAGAATATAGAAACCTTTTTTCGTTATCTATGGGTTTATTTAGATAAAACAAAGCAATTGTACAGTGTTCATTTTAGGACATGGTCAGATATCATAGTCACATATCTGAATAATGTCAGTGTGAGGCAAAATACTCACCCTGATACCTGACCCTGACTCCTGACTTTGATAATTGGCTCTAATATCTGAGTTTGACTAATGCTTTTCATAGATCAGGGTCAAAGTCAGAATGAGTTATAGATATACTGTGTATGTGTATGCTAAATCACCCAACCAAAGAAAGTATGTGACTGAGCTTCTGGCTATGTGTCTGAAATGCTGCAAGCTAACACATTACAGTGTTATATGAGCGCATAGCTCAGTGGTTAGGTTACTGATTTGTACATGGGAGTTTTTGGGTTTAAAACCCATTAGTAACCTTAAAACAATAAGTTCATGTTTTTAAACATTACATAGGAGACAAATTCAAGTGATGTGTGATGCTGATGTCTGACCTTCCTGGTTCATCAGCATCACTATGACTTTTAAGTTTACTTTATTTTTGTATCCTAAATCACATAGGTGAAGAAAATCCCAAGCTAACACTAGGCAAGCTTATAGGTCAGTGGTGTACTATTGCCTTATGTCCAGTGTTCCTGGATTCAAAACCTCTTTCAGAATCTAAAAAATGTAACATTTTATTAAGCCCTAGATAAGAGGAAAATTCTAGTGATGTGTGACACTGATATCTGACTTTCTTAACTCGTCAGGTTCACAATGACTTTTAAGTTTACTATGTTTTTGGTATACTAAGTCTCATAGATAAAAAAAATCACCATCATTTGTGTCTAAATCTATAGCTCAGTGGTAAGACACTTTCTTTACAAGCAGTGTTCTTGGGTTTAAAACCCCTATCAGGCTTTCAATAAAATTATTATTTTATTGAGCCTTAGATCAGAGACAAATTCAAGTGATGTGTGATGTAAATAGTCCTTTTTTATTTTATTAAGAGTACATGGGCAGCACTATAGTAAAGGAGGCACTAATTTACTGTATCTTTATCTATTTCCAGGAGACTGAGGGCTATTTAGCTTCTTGTTGTCTTGAAAGAGTGACTGTACAATATAATAATGTATTCTTATTTCTTAGGAAGGAGACTAATTATCAGATCTGTAAATCACTTTATTGAAATTATTTGTTGGCATCCACCCAAACATAAGCTGCAAAGATATGACCACTAGTCCACTGTCTGTGGTTAGGCATGGTCCAGCTCTCCCAGCAAATCCAGGCAGGAGGAAGTGTGGGAGTGTTCTGGAGTAGCTGATGCTGCAGAAGACTTACAGGATTCACCACCTCCTCACAGATCTGCAAACCAACTTATGTTCTAAATGTGCACTTCCTCCGCTATCTTAAATGGCTTATACATTGATTCACTCTCTCAAGTGTGTATACAGTTATTAGCAAGAATCACTATTTTTCTGGGACTCCTGAAAAATTTGAGTACTCACTATATGCAGAGCTGTGTCCTGGCTTATACATATCTACTGTATATATGTTTATTATACACACAGCATGCTATAGCTTTATCTCAATGAGATCTGCTCAGAAAGCTAATATTCATTGTAACGGATCTCCTGGCACCCCGACCGGGTCCCTTCGTCGATAGATGCTTCTAGTGCTTTCCGAGGACTCCAAGCACTCCACTTGACACCGTACGCACTGCAGACCCCATGAACCACCGAAGCTTGGTTGAGGTCTCACCATCTCCTACCCACCCTGGACCTACGACAAGGCTCCAGGCTCCAGTGGGTGAACCTCTCCTACATCCAGAGAGCAGGAACAGCTCTTACAAGAGCTAGTAGTTATGCCAGGGGAGTATAGCAAATCTTCAGCGTATAGCAATCCTCCAGTGTCGATCAGTTACCCAAACACCAGCCTCAACTTGGTAAAGGGTAAAACAGGAACTCTTTATTTGAACACACAGCACTGATTCATACACATCTTCCAACAAGGTTACCACCCACAGGGTTTTGTAAAAATAGCCAATCACATGCATTTACACTATTGACACCTACCCAGCAATTGTACACAAAACCCCCTTCCCTCTGTCTGTAATGCAATCAACAAAATACAATGAGCATTGTGCTGTCCCCCTGTGGTTGGGGAGAGAGACCGGTTGTCTCCTCTCCCTTCAAAGTACACTGCCACTGGGGAGCAGGACCAACTGTCCCTACTACCTGAAACTCCGGCTGCCGTTGGGGATCTGGGCCGACTGCCCAGCATTCCTGTAGGGCCCGTGGAGAGATCTCGGTCCCATCTCCACCTGCCATATGGGTTTCCCCCCAGGACCAGTCTATGAGGTCCCCTACCTCTGTAGCTGGTACTGAAGCAGGGGATACTTCAGTCGGGTCTTCCCAGCTGTAGGGTTGTAGGTCTGGGACTGCCACCCAGCTCTCTGGCAGTGTATATTGGGATCGAATTGAGCTGAAGAGGTATTGGTAATCCTGCTCCAGCCCCCACTCCTTTGACACTAGAGATGCCTGGTCTTGTCTCACGACTCTCGCTGTAGCCCAATCATGCATAGCATTCCTGTAGTCATAGATATCCCAGAACCGGGACTTTCCGGCATCTCCGAACTTCGGTTCTGCGAAGGCCTCAAACATCAGGCCAGGGCCATCATAATCCCCATCCTCAGGTCTGTCGTGCTCAGCCATCCAGGGGGAGTGCCGAATCACATCCCACCAGAGTGCCTGGTAGGCGTTGTCTAGCCAGCGCTCCTTCCATACCAGGCTCTCCAGTTCTGTCACCCACTCATCCAGGGGCTTCTCTCCCAGAAGGGGCATTCGCAGGGCCACTCGCATCAGCAACTGCTGCTCCTCACTGGGGAGACTCTCATCTCGCCGACGCTGGGCATTTTCCAGGGCATCATACCAGACTTCCTTTCTGTCTGCATCCCTGTAGTCCGTGGCTGCCTCCTCCTCCTCGTCATGGAATGCTGTCCGAAGACTAGTCGATTCCATCCTGCTGTATCCAGGGGCGCTGTACGGATACTAGCGTTGCCCTCAATTTTGTAAATCCACGAGCGGTGTCTCCGAGCTGCTTCTCCTCTCACTAGGACGCCATCCCACTGCTGCCACCCATGTAACGGATCTCCTGGCACCCCGACCAGGTACCTCCGTCGATAGATGCTCCTAGTGCTTTCCGAGGACTCCAAGCACTCCACTTGACACCGTATGCACTGCAGACCCCACAAACCGCCGAAGCTTGGTTGAGGTCTCACCGTCTCCTACCCACCCTGGACCTACGACAAGGCTCCAGTGGGTGAACCTCTCCTACATCCCGAGAACAGGAACAGCTCTTACAAGAGCTAGTAGTTATGCCAGGAGAGTATAGCAAATCTTCAGCGTATAGCAATCCTCCAGTGTCGATCAGTTACCACTGGCATTGTCTGAGACGCAATTAACTAACACACTGGCATTGTCTGAGACGCAATCAACAAAATACAATTACCAAACGTAATGGGCTAACTTAATCACTCACAGACAGAAACCACACATTTTTCCCAAAACACAGAAAACACCTCAGAACCACACATATCCCCATAATGTATACATCCATGGATAGCTCTGATCTGGGTGAACAACATATCCAAAAATCACCCAGATCCGAGCAGGGGTTCCTGAATTCCATGGAAGTCACATTTGGCCGGCCGCAAGCATGGCTTTCCTGCCCAAAACAGTTCCACAGATTTAAGCTGTGCGGCCGGTCTGTCTTCTCCTTCAAAGTTAGTATATGGGCCATAATCCTGAGGCAAGAGGCTGGCAAACAGGCCCCTCCAAAACCCAGTGGCGAGGTTGGTTTCGTCACATTCATATTACTGCTTTATTCATAGGCACCAGTAATGTGTGATAGCTGATAAGCATACAGAAACAACGATTCTTTATGTGGTGAAGCTATAGGTTATGTTAATAGGTTTGCATGTAGAAATACCTGGTTCAAGTCCCCAGAGAGATCTGTTTACTTTCTATTATTAAGTGTTCTTGCATGGCAAGACCTCTTACTGTTATCTCACATATATTCTTATTATTATAGCCAAATTTAGCACCCTAACTCCGACCACAGTTTTTGCACTACATAGACAGTAATACAGGTCCTTCTAAAAAAATTTGCATATTGTGATAAAGCTCATTATTTTCTGTAATGTACTGATAAACATTAGACTTTCATATATTTTAGATTTATTACACACCAACTGAAGTAGTTCAAGCCTTTTATTGTTTTAATATTGATGATTTTGGCATACAGCTCATGAAAACCCAAAATTCCTATCTAAAAAAATCATGAAAAGGTTCTCTAAACGAGCTATTAACCTAATCATCTGAATCAACTAATTAACTCTAAACACCTGCAAAAGATTCCTGAGGCTTTTAAAAAATCCCAGCCTGGTTCATTACTCAAAACCGCAATCATGGGTAAGACTGCCGACCTGACTGCTGTCCAGAAGGCCATCATTGACACCCTAAAGCAAGAGGGTAAGACACAGAAAGAAATTTCTGAATGAATAGGCTGTTCCCAGAGTGCTGTATCAAGGCACCTCAGTGGGAAGTCTGTGGGAAGGAAAAAGTGTGGCAGAAAACGCTGCACAACGAGAAGAGGTGACCGGACCCTGAGGAAGATTGTGGAAAAGGACCGATTCCAGACCTTGGGGGACCAGCGGAAGCAGTGGACTGAGTCTGGAGTAGAAACATCCAGAGCCACCGTGTAAAGGTGTGTGCAGGAAATGGGCTACAGGTGCCGCATTCCCCAGGTCAAGCCACTTTTGAACCAGAAACAGCGGCAGAAGCGCCTGACCTGGGCTACAGAGAAGCAGCACTGAACTGTTGCTCAGTGGTCCAAAGTACTTTTTTCGGATGAAAGCAAATTTTGCATGTCATTCGGAAATCAAGGTGCCAGAGTCTGGAGGAAGACTGGGGAGAGGGAAATGCCAAAATGCCTGAAGTCCAGTGTCAAGTACCCACAGTCAGTGATGGTCTGGGGTGCCATGTCAGCTGCTGGTGTTGGTCCACTGTGTTTTATCAAGGGCAGGGTCAATGCAGCTAGCCATCAGGAGATTTTGGAGCACTTCATGCTTCCATCTGCTGAAAAGCTTTATGGAGATGAAGATTTAATTTTTCAGCACGACCTGGCACCTGCTCACGGTGCCAAAACCACTGGTAAATGGTTTACTGACCATGGTATTACTGTGCTCAATTGGCCTGCCAACTCTCCTGACCTGAACCCCATAGAGAATCTGTGGGATATTGGCAAGAGAAAGTTGAGAGACGCAAGACCCAACACTCTGGATGAGCTTAAGGGCGCTATCGAAGCATCCTGGGCCTCCATAACACCTCAGCAGTGCCACAGGCTGATTGCCTCCATGCCACGCCGCATTGAAGCAGTCATTTCTGCAAAAGGATTCCCGACCAAGTATTGAGTGCATAACTGAACATAATTTTTTGAAGGTTGACTTTTTTTCTATTAAAAACACTTTTCTTTTATTGGTCGGATGAAATATGCTAATTTTTTTAGATAGGAAATTTGGGTTTGCATGAGCTGTATGCCAAAATCATCAATATTAAAACAATAAAAGGCTTGAACTACTTCAGTTGGTGTGTAATGAATCTAAAATATATGAAAGTCTAATGTTTATCAGTACATTACAGAAAATAATGAACTTTATCACAATATGCAAATTTTTTTAGAAGGACCTGTATACCGAAACGTGCGGATTGTTCCCAATTGGTGTGCTATTACTTTGTGGAACGTTTTGTCGAATGGTTCATGAAATATCAGCGTTTTTTTGGCAAAATTGGTCCCATAGGAATGAATGGCGGAATGTTCAAAATTAGAGTGGGAGCTGATAAAAGCTAGAGTGGGAGCTGAAAAATCAGGACATGATTTCTAAAATGCCACCACTCCCTCATTTTCAAGGCCACCTAGACAAATCTTATATCAAAGCGTTCAGCTATCCCTGCTGCCACTAAAAATCCATGGCTAAGCCATAGTCCTGTTAGTTTTTTACAATATGACCATTTGTTTGCAACTCATTTGCCCCCCATTGACATTCATTGAAACTCCACTCCTAGCCACTTCAAATTTGAAGGACAATTTCTAAACTGCGACTGTGCCTTCATTTTTAATATTTCAGAGACATACTATGCACATGTAGGTCTGGTACTTGTGACTCTCACAATATAAAGCTTGCTGTAGGATTTATAATTTTTAAACTACAACCGTTTGAAGATAGCAACCGCCAGTGAAGTGAGCAAGTTGTTTTTAACCACTCTTCTCTGCCCTTGCTGTAGAGAGAGTTGCCATAGGAACCCAGGTGTGTGAGCAGCCAGCAGAGTGACAAAAGCTAGAGTGTGAGCTGAAAAATCAGGACATGATTTCTGAACTGCCTCCACTCCCTCATTTTCAAGCCCACCTACACAAATTGGCTCCTAATGTTTTTATAAATGTATGTTTTAATGTAACTGTGAGAGGGTCCAGAGGAGGGCAACTAAAGTAATTACTGGAATAGGGCAACTACAGTACCCTAAAAGATTATCAAATTTAGGGTTTTCTCACTTTAGAAAAAAGACAACTGAGGGGACATCTAATTACTATGTATAAATATATCAGGGGTCAGTACAGAGATCTCTCCCATCATCTATTTATCCCCGGGACTGTGACTGTGATGAGGGGACATCCTCTGCGTCTGGAGGAAAGAAGGTTAGTACACAAACAAGAGGTGGTGATGGGGAGTACAATAAAGGAATTCAAGAGGGGCCTGGATGTATCTCTGGAGTGTAATAATATTACAGGCTATAGCTACTAGAGAAGGGTCGTTGATCCAGGGAGTTATTCTGATTGCCTGATAGGAGTCAGGAAGGAATTTTTTATTCCCCTAAAGTGGGGAAAATTGGCTTCTACCTCACAGTTTGTTTGTTTTTTGCCTTCCTCTGGATCAACTTGCAGGATGACAGGCTGAACTGGATGGACAAATGTCTTTTTTTGGCCTTATGTACTATGTTACTATGTGAAGCACTTTGGGCAACAACATTGCAATTAAATGTGCTATATAAATGAATAAAAGTTGAAATGCATTTCTCACTCTATCAAGCTTGCCATGGTGCACTTTTTTAATTTGATCAATCAATTGGTTAGTGTAATGTTTACTATCTTTACTCACTCCAAACACCTCAGACAGTTACTCTGCCCACTCCATAAAGTTACTCTGCCCAGTCCAGCCTTTCCACAGTTACTCCAGCCACTCCAACCACACAACAGTTACTCCAGCCACTCCACCCAGTTACTCCACCCACTCAAGTTGTAGACTACTGGTGGAGGCAAGAACACGTCACACAATTTCCCCAGAAATTGTAGCTTTTCTAATTTTTTTTTCTTTTTTATTTAAAACCATATTAATAGGATATACTATAATAAACAATACATCATTAATAATAATAGGGCATTACTATATTGAGAATATTGTTCGTTTTTTTTGCTAATATTTATATATTTAGAAAGAAACCAGTAATATTTATTAGCTTTCTAAAAAACATTATTCTCAACATGACAAGGACATAGAATTGTCTTATGGGATAAATGTAGAAGAAAAAAAATATCTGAAGAAACAAAACTTCAAAGTCTCTTCTGAAATTCAAACTTAGGATCTCTAATTTTAAAACCAAGAGCTTAACCTCTAAGCTATAGCATTACCACATAGTAACGTATGTAATTTCTATGCTGATAAGTAGAGATGAGTGAATTGAAGATGACGAAGTGGAATTCAATGCGAATTTCAGGAAAAATTTGATTTGCACCAAATGCTAATTTACTCGCACTTTGTAGTAACGTATTAAATTTTTCCTAAAATGGATGCTAAAAATTGCTGCTACACGTGTGAGGACATGGGGCAAAGAACTCTGGGAAGGCGGGATCACCCATAATGCCATGCATGCAGCCAATCAGCAGCCAGCCCTGTGATGTCAAAGCCCTATAAATAGCCTTAGACTATCTTGGATTCTGCCATTTTCTAGGATACTTAGTGCAGAGAGAGACGTCAGCAGGCACTAGGACCAGTGCTAGGAAAAACCTCATTGTGCAAAAAAAGGGATTTACTAGTGCAGGGAAAGATTATTTAAGGTGCAGGGAAAGAATAGGGAGGAATCATTTCACATCATTTATGTAGAACAGGGTTCGGTAGGGGACGTTACAGTCTGGATAATAGGAACAATCCTATTACACCTTGCCGCACTGACTGGGCACCCAAATTGCCATTTTACAGCTCTGTAATTTCAGCAAACTGTTCTTGTTATTGGCGTGGAAAAAGAAAAATATATTCTGCATTCAGCGCTGCAGTTATCTGTTGAAAAGCCTTTCGTGGCATATATACGTAGAAAAAGAAAAATATATTCTGGGTTCAGGGCTGCAGTTATCTGTTCAAAAGCCTTTAGTGGCGTATATAAGTGGAAAAAAATATATATTCGGCATTCAGGGCCGCAGTCATATGTGTTAAATAGAGTTGAGCGGACACCTGGATGTTCGGGTTAGAGAAGTTCGGCCGAACTTCCCGGAAATGTTCGGGTTCGGGATCCGAACCCGATCCGAACTTCGTCCCGAACCCGAACCCCATTGAAGTCAATGGGGACCCGAACTTTTCGGCACTAAAAAGGCTGTAAAACAGCCCAGGAAAGGGCTAGAGGGCTGCAAAAGGCAGCAACATGTAGGTAAATCCCATGCAAACAAATGTGGATAGGGACATGAATAAAAATAAAAATAAAATAAATAAAAATTAACCAATATCAATTGGAGAGAGGTCCCATAGCAGAGAATCTGGCTTCACGTCACCCACCACTGGAACAGTCCATTCTCAGATATTTAGGCCCCGGCACCCAGGCAGAGGAGAGAGGTCCCGTAACAGACAATCTGGCTTCATGTCAGCAGAGAATCAGTCTGCATGTCATAGCAGAGAATCAGGCTTCACGTCAGCCACCACTGCAACAGTCCATTGGCATATATTTAGGCCCAGGACCCAGGCAGAGGAGAGAGGTCCCGTAACAGAGGATCTGGCTTCATGTCAGCAGAGAATCAGTCTGCATGTCATAGCAGAGAATGAGGCTTCACGTCAGCCACCACTGCAACAGTCCATTGGCATATATTTAGGCCCAGGACCCAGGCAGAGGAGAGAGGTCCCGTAACAGAGAATCTGGCTTCATGTCAGCAGAGAATTAGTCTGCATGTCATAGCAGAGAATGAGGCTTCACGTCAGCCACCACTGCAACAGTCCATTGGCATATATTTAGGCCCAGGACCCAGGCAGAGGAGAGAGGTCCCGTAACAGAGAATCTGGCTTCATGTCAGCAGAGAATCAGTCTGCATGTCATAGCAGAGAATCAGGCTTCACGTCAGCAACCACTGCAACAGTCCATTGGCATATATTTAGGCCCAGCACCCAGGCAGAGGAGAGAGGTCCCGTAACAGAGGATCTGGCTTCATGTCAGCAGAGAATCAGTCTGCATGTCATAGCAGAGAATCAGGCCTCACGTCAGCCACCACTGCAACAGTCCATTGTCATATATTTAGGCCCAGCACCCAGGCAGAGGAGAGAGGTCCCGTAACAGAGACTCTGTCTTCATGTCAGCAGAGAATTAGTCTGCATGTCATAGCAGAAAATCAGGCTTCACGTCAGCCACCAGTGCAACAGTCCATTGTCATATATTTAGGCCCAGCACACAGGCAGAGGAGAGAGGTCCCGTAACAGAGAATCTGTCTTCATGTCAGCAGAGAATCAGTCTGCATGTCATAGCAGAGAATCAGGCTTCACGTCAGCCACCAGTGCAACAGTCCATTGTCATATATTTAGGCCCAGCACACAGGCAGAGGAGAGAGGTCCCGTAACAGAGAATCTGGCTTCATGTCAGCAGAGAATCAGTCTGCATGTCATAGCAGAGAATCAGGCTTCACGTCAGCCACCAGTGCAACAGTCCATTGGCATATATTTAGGCCCAGCACTCAGGCAGAGGAGAGAGGTCCCGTAACAGAGAATCTGGCTTCATGTCAGCAGAGAATTAGTCTGCATGTCATAGCAGAGAATCAGGCTTCACGTCACCCAACATTGGAACAGTCCATTGGCATATATTTAGGCCCCGGCACCCAGGCAGAGGAGAGGTTCATTCAACTTTGGGTAGCCTCGCAATATAATGGAAAAATGAAAATAAAAATAGGATTGAATGAGGAAGTGCCCTGGAGTACAATAATATATGGTTAAGGGGAGGTAGTTAATGTCTAATCTGGACAAGGGACGGACAGGTCCTGTGGGATCCATGCCTGGTTCATTTTTATGAACGTCAGCTTGTCCACATTGGCTGTAGACAGGCGGCTGCGTTTGTCTGTAATGACGCCCCCTGCCTTGCTGAATACACGTTCAGACAAAACGCTGGCCGCCGGGCAGGCCAGCACCTCCAAGGCATGAAGGCTAGCTCTGGCCACGTGGACAATTTAGAGACCCAGAAGTTGAATGGGGCCGAACCATCAGTCAGTACGTGGAGGGGTGTGCACACGTACTGTTCCACCATGTTAGTGAAATGTTGCCTCCTGCTAACACGTTGCGTATCAGGTGGTGGTGCAGTTAGCTGTGGCGTGTTGACAAAACTTTTCCACATCTCTGCCATGCTAACCCTGCCCTCAGAGGAGCTGGCCGTGACACAGCTGCCTTGGCGACCTCTTGCTCCTCCTCTGCCTTGGCCTTGGGCTTCCACTTGTTCCCCTGTGACATTTGGGAATGCTCTCAGTAGCGCGTCTACCAATGTGCGCTTGTACTCGCGCATCTTCCTATCACGCTCCAGTGCAGGAAGTAAGGTGGGCACATTGTCTTTGTACCGTGGATCCAGCAGGGTGGCAACCCAGTAGTCCGCACACGTTAAAATGTGGGCAACTTTGCTGTCGTTGCGCAGGCACTACAGCATGTAGTCGCTCATGTGTGCCAGGCTGCCCAGGGGTAAGGACAAGCTGTCCTCTGTGGGAGGCGTATCGTCATCGTCCTGCCTTTCCCCCCAGCCACGCACCAGTGATGGGCCCGAGCTGCGTTGGGTGCCACCCCCGCTGTGACTATGCTTCATCCTCATCCTCCTCCTCCTCGTCCTCCTCGTCCTCCTCGTCCTCCAGTAGTGGGCCCTGGCTTGGCCACATTTGTACCTGGCCTCTGCTGTTGCCAAAAACCTCCCTCTGAGTCACTTCGAAGAGACTGGCCTGAAAGTGCTAAAAATGACCTCTCTTCCTCCTCCTCCTCCTCCTGGGCCACCTCCTCTTCCATCATCGCCCTAAGTGTTTTCTCAAGGAGACATAGAAGTGGTATTGTAACGCTAATAATGGCGTCATCGCCACTGGCCATGTTGGTGGAGTACTCGAAACAGCGCACACAGGTCTCGCATGGAGGCCCAGTCATTGGTGGTGAAGTGGTGCTGTTTCGTAGTGCGACTGACCCGTGCGTGCTGCAGCTGAAACTCCACTATGGCCTGCTGCTGCTCGCACAGTCTGTCCAGCATGTGCAAGGTGGAGTTCCACCTGGTGGGCACGTCGCATATGAGGCGGTGAGCGGGAAGGCCGAAGTTACGCTGTAGCGCAGACAGGCGAGCAGCGGCAGGATGTGAACGCCGGAAGCGCGAACAGACGGCCCGCACTTTATGCAGCAGCTCTGACATGTCGGGGTAGTTGTGAATGAACTTCTGCACCACCAAATTCAGCACATGCGCCAAGCAAGGGATGTGCGTCAAATCGGCTAGTCCCAGAGCTGCAACGAGATTTCGCCCATTATCGCACACCACCAGGCCGGACTTGAGGCTCACCGGCAGCAACCACTCGTCGGTCTGTTGTTCTATACCCCGCCACAACTCCTGTGCGGTGTGGGGCCTGTCCCCCAAACATATGAGTTTCAGAATGGCCTGCTGACGTTTACCCCGGGCTGTGCTGAAGTTGGTGGTGAAGGTGTGTGGCTGACTGGATGAGCAGGTGGAAGAAGAGGAGGAGGAAGCTGAGTAGGAGGAGGTGGCAACAGGAGGCAAAGAATGTTGCCCTGCGATCCTTGGCGGCGGAAGGACGTGCGCAAAACAGCTCTCCGCCCGGGGCCCAGCTGCCACTACATTTACCCAGTGTGCAGTTAGGGAGATATAGCGTCCCTGGCCGTGCTTACTGGTCCACGTAGCTGTGGTTAGGTGGACCTTGCCACAGATGGCGTTGCGCAGTGCACACTTGATTTTATCGGATACTTGGTTGTGCAGGGAAGGCACGGCTCACTTGGAGAAGTAGTGCCGGCTAGGAACAACATACTGTGGGACAGCAAGCGACATGAGCTGTTTGAAGCTGTCTGTGTCCACCAGCCTAAATGACAGCATTTCATAGGCCAGTAGTTTAGAAATGCAGGCATTCAGGGCCAGGGATCAAGGGTGGCTAGGTGGGAATTTACGCTTTCTCTCAAATGTTTGTGAGATGGAGAGCTGAACGCTGCCGTGTGACATGTTTGAGATGCTTGGTGACGGAGGTGGTGGTGTTGGTGGTACATCCCCTGTTTGCTGGGCGGCAGGTGCCAACGCTTCAGGCTCTGATGGCACAGCATGCAAACCACTCGGTTCTTGTCGTCAGCACATTGTTTGAAGAAGTGCCATGCCAGGGAACTCCTTGAAGCTGCCTTTGGGGTGCTCGGTCCCAGATGGCGGCGGTCAGTAGCAGGCGGAGTCTCTTGGCGGCGGGTGTTCTGCTTTTGCCCACTGCTCCCTCTTTTGCTACGCTGTTGGCTCGGTATCACCACTGCCTCTTCCTTCGAACTGTGAAAGTCAGTGGCACGACCTTCATTCCATGTGGGGTCTAGGACCTCATCGTCCCCTGCATCGTCTTCCACCCAGTCTTGATCCCTGACCTCCTGTTCAGTCTGCACACTGCAGAAAGACGCAGCAGTTGGCACCTGTGTTTCGTCATCATCAGAGACTTGCTGAGGTGGTATTCCCATGTCCTCATCATCAGGAAACATAAGTGGTTGTGCGTCAGTGCATTCTATGTCTTCCACCGCTGGGGAAGGGCTAGGTGGATGCCCTTGGGAAACCCTGCCAGCAGAGTCTTCAAACAGCATAAGAGACTGCTGCATAACTTGAGGCTGAGACAGTTTCCCTGGTATGCATGGGGGTGATGTGACAGACTGATGGGGTTGGTTTTCAGGCTCCATCTGTGCGCTTTCTGCAGAAGACTGGGTGGGAGATAATGTAAACGTGCTGGATCTACTGTCGGCCACCCAATTGACTAATGCCTGTACCTGCTCAGGCCTTACCATCCTTAGAACGGCATTGGGCCCCACCATATATCGCTGTAAATTCTGGCGGCTACTGGGACCTGAGGTAGTTGGTACACTAGGACGTGTGGATGTGGCAGAACGGCCACGTCCTCTCCCAGCACCAGAGGGTCCACTAACACCACCACGACCATGTCCACGTCCGCGTCCCTTACTAGATGTTTTCCTCATTGTTATCGTTCACCACAACAACAAAAATATTATTTGACCCAATGTATTGAATTCAAATTCAGGCCTTTTTTTACAGACACCTAACACTATCTGGCTATCTATTTAGGTACCGTATTACACTAATACAGGCACAGCAGTAACCACAGATTTAGCTGACTATGAATTTGAGGCCTAGTATTTCGGCGCTGGGTGACAGGTATACGTTTTACGGACAGAATTAGACTGGGATATGCACAGTAGCGTGTGTGTGAAGTTATTGAGAATGACCCTATCAGCACCTTGATTCTGATATACCCTTTTAGGGATGTATTTAAAGTAGGCCTGATACAGCAGAAACCACTAAATTAGGAAATTGCTAAATTGGGAATTGTATTTCAACCCAGAACAAAAAATGTGCTTTGACGGACACTAAATAACTTGACCAGCCACACCAGTAATGACAGATTTAGCTGACTATAAATTTGAGGCCTATTCTTTAGGCGCTGGGTGACAGGTATAGGTTCACAGACAGAATTTGACTTGGAAATGCACAGTAGCGTGTGTGTGAAGTTATTCAGAATGACCCTATGTGCACCTTGAATCAGATATACCCTTTTAGGGATAGATTTCAAATAGCTCTGATACAGCAGAAACCACTAAATTAGGAAATTGCTAAATTGGGAATTGTATTTCAACCCAGAACAAAAAATGTGCTTTGACGGACACTAAATAACTTGACCAGCCACACCAGTACAGCAGTAACGACAGATTTAGCTGGATATAAATTTGAGGCCTAGTATTTAGGCGCTGGGTGACAGGTATAGGTTTACTGACAGAATTAGACTTGGAAATGCACAGTAGCGTGGTGTGTGAAGTTATTCAGAATGACCCTATGTGCACCTTGAATATTATATACCCTTTTAGGGATAGATTTCAAATAGCTCTGATACAGCAGAAACCACTAAATTAGGAAATTGCTAAATTGGGAATTGTATTTCAACCCAGAACAAAAAATGTGCTTTGACGGACACTAAATAACTTGACCAGCCACAACAGTACAGCAGTAACGACAGATTTAGCTGGATATAAATTTGAGGCCTAGTATTTAGGCGCTGGGTGACAGGTATAGGTTTACTGACAGAATTAGACTTGGAAATGCACAGTAGCGTGTGTGTGAAGTTATTCAGAATGACCCTATGTGCACCTTGAATCTGATATACCCTTTTAGAGATAAATTTAAAGTAGGCCTGATACAGCAGAAACCACTAAATTAGGAAATTGCTAAATTGGGAATTGTATTTTAACCCAGAACAAAAACTGTGCTTTGACGGACACTAAATAACTTGACCAGCCACACCAGTAACGACAGATTTAGCTGGATATAAACTTGAGGCCTAGTATTTAGGCACTGGGTGACAGGTATACGTTTACTGACAGAATTAGACTGGGATATGGCCAAAAAATAACCACACTATTGATGGTTAAATGCACTTGGTGTGACAGCTTGACCAACCTCACTACTGAGGGTTAAATGCACTTGGTGACAGGCGCAGCTTGCCCCTGATGTAGTATATGGCCAAAAAATAAACAGACTATTGCTGGTTAAATGCACTTGGTGTGACAGCTTCACCCTGATGTAGGATTTAGCCAAAAAACAACCACACCATTGAGGGTTAAATGCACTTGGTGACAGGCGCAGCTTGCCCCTGATGTAGTATATGGCCAAAAAATAAACAGACTATTGCTGGTTAAATGCACTTGGTGTGACAGCTTCACCCTGATGTAGGATTTAGCCAAAAAACAACCACACCATTGAGGGCTAAATGCACTTGGTGGCAGCTTGTGCTGGCGCAACACAAGACACAAAATGGCCGCCGATCACCCCAGAAAAAAGTGACTGAAAAATGCTCTGGGCAGCCTAAAAACAGTGAGCAATTCAATAGCAGCAGTTCAATCATCCACAGCTGCAGATCGATCACTGGATGGAGTCTTTTGGAGGAGTTAATCAGCCTAATCTCGCCCTACTGTCGCAGCTGCAACCTCTCCCTACGCTAATCAGAGCAGAGTGACGGGCGGCGCTATGTGACTCCAGCTTAAATAGAGGCTGGGTCACATGGTGCTCTGGCCAATCACAGCCATGCCAATAGTAGGCATGGCTGTGACGGCCTCTTGGGGCAAGTAGTATGACGCTTGTTGATTGGCTGCTTTGCAGCCTTTTAAAAAGCGCCAAGAAAGCGACGAACACCGAACCCGAACCCGGACTTTTACGAAAATGTCCGGGTTCGGGTCTGTGTCACGGACACCCCAAAATTCGGTACGAACCCGAACTATACAGTTCGGGTTCGCTCATCCCTAGTGTTAAAGCATTAAGTGGCGTATTTCAGTCGAAAAAGAAAAATATATTTGGTGTTCAGCGCCGCAGTTATATGTTGAAAAGCCATTAGTGGCGTATATCAGTAGAAAAAGAAAAATACATTTGGTGCTTTTAGGGATGTTTTAATTTCCTTTTTATTTATTTATTTCAGCTAACAGTATGTCAGACAGAAGTGCCAGGCCCTGCACAGGGCAGTGGCAGAGGCCTAAATGTTTCTGGTGCAGGCAAAGGTCGCAGCAGAGTAAAGGGGCATGGCAGCAGGAGTCGCAGCGAGAGGCCTGAGCTCCCGCTGTCATCTAGCAGTCATGTCTTGACCAGCAATCCAGCTGTTCTTGATTGGTTAAAGGGGTTATCCCACTTTGCGTTTTTAAACTTACCTGCTGCCACCGCACGTTCACTTCCTGGATTCTGGCTGGGGGCGGGCTTCATCTTGATTGAAGTCTTCTCCCGGCCGTGCCGCGCGCTGGACTGAACGCGCACGCCGCCGCGCATGCGCAATGGTGACTTATTCCTGCCCAGTACAGTACAGAGCCGGCGTGTGCGTTCGCAGCTCTGTACTATTCTGGCCGGGAAGAAGTCACCGTCGCGCATGCGCGGCAGCGTGAGCGTTCAGAACAGAAAGCGGCCCGGCCAGGAGAAAAGAAGGAGTCTTCTGGGCAAGCGCGACCATCGGGATTTTGGAGAAGAGCGGTGGTCGTAACCAGGGGAGACCGAGTCACAACAATAAGGTAAGTGGGGATGAATTTTATCCTAATCGGTGAGAATTTGTTAATAAAGTATATTTACAAAAAAGATCACTGTCAAATCATTAACAGATTTAACAGTGATCATTATGATGGGATAACCCCTTTAACTCGGTCATCCACTTCATCCCAAGTGACATCAGACACCCCCAGCCAAGAGTCGTGGGTCCGTCAGACACAACCACATGGCAGGTTCTGTTCCCTTACCTGTCCTTAACCTGCCTCTTTTCTTTTTCTGTTCCCTCACCCAGAAAAGTACTATACGCTGTGGGCTCAGCTCCACTATACAACGAGGATGAGCTACTAGAGGACAGTCTGGCCAGCCAAGATGTGGAGGAGACATCCGCCGCTTCTTCTGCTAGGCACGCAGGTAGTGATGGGGAGAGTGGTGTGGGAGCTGGTGTTGTGAGAGACTGTTGAGGAGGACATCAGTGACGTGCAGACAGTACTCGATCATGATCAAGCCGATTGCACTTGGGGGGAGGATGAAGAAGGGGCTTCATCATCATCAGGAGAAGAGGGTGGCAGCTTGCCCGTGAGGCAGCAGCCGAGCCAGCAAGGTGGTAGCGTGGCCGGGAGTCAGCAGGGTAGCAGCAGTGGGAGATTGGAAGCCAAACAGGCCCGAGGTAGACCACCCGCTTCGCAGGGGCCTACCTGCCGGAAAGTAGTGGTGCATGGGTTCACGGAGGAAGTGGCTGTAGCAGTCAGTCAGTGCGTGGTGTTGCAGGTAAAATCACCTACTCAGCGGTGTGGCTATTTTTGTTAAGCCGTTAGAGGAGGTGAACATGGCCATATGTAGAATCTGTGGGCATAAGGTAAAGCGTGGCCAGGGTGCCAATGTTGGCACCACGGCCCTGCATCAACATATGCAGCGTCACCCTGTGGCACGCCGAACCTGATTTTAGGCAGTCAAGGCTCCACGACCTCAGGCAAAGGGAGCTGTCTGTTGGTCCCGATGCTCCTTCTCCTCCTCCGCCTCTTCGTCATTAGTCATTCCATCAGCAATCAATCACCAAAGCGATTGCCAAAAGACAACAGTATGCATGCACGCATCCAACGGCACAGAAGCTGAACGTGCTCCTGTCCAAGTTGCTGGTGCTGCAGTCCCACCCTTTCCAAGTGGTGGACTCTAAACCTTTCAGAGAACTGATGGCAGGTGGAGAGTCCCAAGCAGTAATTTCTTTCTAAAAAGACAGTACCAGCCCTTCACACACATGTAGAACAGAAGGTGGGCCAGTCTTTGAGCCTGTCGGTGTCTGCCAAAGTGCACGGCAGCGCCGACGTGTGGAGCTGTAACTACGGTCACGGACAATACATGTCCTTTACGGGCCATTGGGTAAATGTGGTTCCTGCACAGCCACACCTGCAACTTGGCCAGGTGATGCCGCTTCCGCCTCCATGTTCTCACGCCATTGCTCTAGCGACAATGTCTGCCTTCTCATCTTTCACCATGTCTTCAGCCTCCAGTGCTTGGATACTTCACAGTGCCCCTCCAGCATACCACATGTGCAGGGCACAGCGGTGTCACGCTGTTCTGCACCTGGTTTGCCTGGGCGCACAGAGTCACACAGGAGAGGAACTGTTCCGCGTGATTCAACAAGAAATCGAATCCTGGTTTTCTCTGCGACAACTCAAAATCTGAACCATGGTGACCGACAACGGGAAGAACATTGTGTCGGCGCCACGTCAAGGAAGGCTGAGCCATGCGCCCTGCATGGCACACATGTTCAATCTGGTAGTATTCCACCCATCTGCAAGACATCCTAAAAATGGCCAGGAAACTTTGCATGCACTTCAGCCACTCGTACACAGCAAAGCACAACCTCCTTGAACTGCAGCGTCAAAACTACATCCCCAACATAGGCTGATTTGCGACGTTTCCACCCGTTAAAATTCTGTAGACATCTATGTGGAATCAGCTGACGAGGGTGTAAAAGCAGTGCGCTTCTTCTGGACGCTAAAATGCAGGGCTGAGTTCATACTTGAGTTATTTGGTCAGTGTTGGCCCCGTCACTGCCCAAAGAAGTGAGGTGTGCAATGATTCTAATAGCGACGCCTGTCATCTGCATGTCATACGGACTCGCAGTATTATTTCACTACCACAGCAGACTCCCTATGCGTGTTACTGCAAGTCAAAGTGGTTGGCACGGTATAACAATAGCTTTATATGCAGATAGAGTGTTCCAATATATTCGCAAATCGCCACTAATGATGCGCATATTTTTTGGCGCAATACGTGCAGCTTCACATTTTATCAGGTCTGAGTAGATATTACTGATTGGTGCACTAAGTATTGTTGTGACATCACAGCACTATGTCTGTAGCATGTATGTATGAACAGCAGAGAAATATCTGTCACATGCACTGCTCTCAATGACACTGCTCTCTCTCTCTCAGAACTGCAAAAAACAGCAGAAAATGCCTGCTGGGGAGTTTCCTATATAGTGAGGGGTAGGCAACTTTCATATTGGTTGCTAGGGATGTTGCTAAGCTCAGACAAAGATATTGCAGCCTTCTCACTGGCCCACAAGCAAGAAGCATGGAGGGATCATGGGTACTGATGAAAGAAAATCTAGAATATTCCAGATTACGAACATATAGCACTATATTCTAGATCACAGCGAATTCTCAAAGTGCCGATATTCGTGATAAAAATGTGCAATCAGAATATTCGTGCTCAACACTACTGCTCCCTCTTCTGCTGCGGTCTCGGCCTCCTTCTTGCCCTCTGGAGCAACAGAGGATGTGGCAACACCACCACCACCGTCACAGAGCATCTCCACAATGTCCCATGGAAGCGTTTAGCTGTCCATCCCACAAACACTGGAGAGAAAGTACCGCTTACCCACCCACAAGCCATGGCCCTGAATGCCAGCATTTCAAAATTGCTGGCCATTGAAATGTTGCAATTCCATCTGGTTGAGACTGACAGTTTTAAAAATGTCATGATGGCAGCTGTCCCATGGTACGTAGTTCCCAGCCGCCACTACTTTTCCAGGCAGGCCATCCCTGCCCTGCACGAACAAGTCGCCTGGAAAATCAGGTGTTCACTGTGCAACGCCATCAGTGGCAAGGTCCAAGTAACCACCGACACGTGGACCAGTAAGTACGGGTAGGGACGTCATTACTCCCTAACTGCCCACTGGGTAAAAGTAGTGGCAGCTGGGCCTGAGGCAGACCGAGATTTGCCGCATGTCCTACCACCACCTAGGATTGCTGGACGTTTCTCGTTGCCTCCTTCTCTGCTTTATACTCCACCACCTCGTAATTGGGTCAGCGTAACACCTGCACCACCAACTTCAGCACAGTCAGGGAGAAACGACAACAGGCTGTTCTGATACTCATCTGTTTGGGGGAGAAACCCCACAGTGCCCAGGAGGTTTCAGCGGGCATGGAAGAACAGATTGATGAGTGGTTGGTGCCGCTGAGCCTCAAGCCCAGCCTGGCAGTGTGCAAAAACAGGCGAAATCTCGTAGCAGCTCTGGAGCTAGCCGGTTTGATGCACATACCTTGCCTGTGAACTTGGCGGTGCAGAGGTTCCTGAGGAATTACCCCGATATGTCTGAGCTACTGCAGAAAGTGAGGACCATCTGTGCATGGTTTCGGCATTCTCATCCTGCTGCAGCTCGCCTGTCTGCGCTGCAATATAACTTTCTGCTCCCCGCCTCATATGCAACGTACCCACGAGGTGGAACGTTACCTTGCATATGCTGGAGAGACTGTGTGAGCAGCAGCAGGCGATAGTGGAGTATTAGATGCAGCACACACAGGTGAGTTGCTCTGTGGAACAGCGCCACTTCACCACCACCGAGTGGGCCTCCATGCGGAACTTGTGTGCCATGTTGCTCTGCTTCAAGTACTCCACCAACATGGCCAGCGGAAAAGCACGTCACAATATACAGCACCACTATTTGATACGGACCGTCTTAGCAGGAGGCAGCATTTCAGCAACATGGTGAAACAGTACATGTGCACACATCTGCATGTACTGACTGATGGGACTGCCCTATTTATTTCTAGGTCTCCAAATTAGGCACATGGCCCGAGCTTGCCCTTTACACCTTGAAGGTGCTGGCCTACTCTTCGGCAAGTGTATTGTCCGTATGTGTGTTTAGCTCGGCAGGGGGGGTGATCACGGACAGGCGTATCCGCCTGACCACAGCCAACATGGACAAGCTCACGTTCATTAAAATGAACCAGGCATGGATCCACAGGATTTGTCCATACCTTGGACAAAATAAAGAGGTATATGGGCCATACCCAGCCATTGTTGTACTCCAGCGCAGTTTGCGAATTCTCTTTACTATTTCCCAATGTTTTGGGGCCTCTACAAACCAAAAATAAGAAAAATTAAAATGAAAAAAATAAATAAAATAAGGTTGGTGACCTCCTCTGCCTGCACCCCCACATCCACCTCCTCCTCCACTGGGACCTCCGCCTCCAGGCTCCGGAATATTATGGCTTATTTTGGCAGAGTAGAGAAGTATACCAGGCGCACCTAGCCATTGTTGTACTCCAGCGCAGTTTGTGCGTTCTCTTTTCCATCTCCCAATGTTTGGTGGTCGACAGTTACCAATCCCTCCCACCCCCACACAAAAAAATATTAAGAATTGTAATAAGACAACCTATTTTGTATCCATTCAACTAATGTGTGAGAGGAAATTCCTCTGTGGAGTATGTATGTGAAAGTCCTGAATTTAAAAAAAAATTAGGAACACCCCCTTCATCTGTCTAACTATTGTGAGAGAGAAAATTATTCTGTGCAGTACGTCTGTGACACTCAGGAATTTTTTTTTAAATTGAGAACACCCCTTCATCTGACAAATTTTTGTGGGAGAGGAAATTCTTTTTTGGAGTGTTAGTGAAAATCATGAATTTTTTTAAGTTGGAGAGGAAATTCTTTTAATTTAAAGTATTCAAGTAATGCTATAGCTTAGAGGTTAAGCTCTTGGTTTTAAAATTAGAGATCCTAGGTTTGATTCTCAGAAGAAACTTTTAAGTTTTTTTTCTTCCACATTTATCCCATAAGACAATTCAATGCCATTATTATATTGAGAATAATGTTTTTTAGAAGGTTAATAAATATTACTGGTTTCTTTATAATTATATAGTGTCTATGAATAAACCAGTAATAAGTCTTAGCAAAAAAAACAATATTCTCAATATAGTAAGGTCTTTTTATTATTAATGATGTATTGTTTATTTTAGTACATCCTATTAATATGGTTTTAAATAAAAAAAATTAAAAAATTATAGAAAGTAAACAGATTTCTCTGGGGACTTGAACCAGGTATGTCTACATGCAAAACTATCAGCTTAACCTCTAAGCTATAGCATTACCACATAAAGATTCATTGTTTCTGTATGTTTATCAGCTAGCACACATTACTGGTGTCTGCATAATCATATATTGTGCCTGTGAATAAGGCAGTAATATGATTATTAGCTTTCAGAGCAGATCTCAGTGCGGTGAAGCTATAGCATGCTGTGTGTATAATAGACATATATACAGTAGATATGTATAAGCCAGGACACAGCTCTGCATATAGTGACTACTCAAATTTTTCAGGAGTCCCAGAAAAATAGTGATTCTTGCTAATAACTGTATACACACTTGAGAGGGGTGAATCAATGTATAAGCCATGTAAGATAGCGAAGGGAGAGCACAATTGGAACATAAGTTGGTTTGCAGATCTGTGAGGAGGTGGTGAATCCTGTAAGTCTCCTGCAGCATCAGCTACTCCAGAACACTCCTACACTTCCTCCTGCCTGGATTTGCTGGAATAGCTGGACCATGCCTAACCACAGACAGTGGACTTGTGAGACTCCTAGTGGTCATAGCTTTGCAGCTTATGTTTAGGTGGATGCCAACAAATAAATTCAATAAAGTGATCTGATAATTAGTCTCCTTCCTAAGAAATAAGAATACATTATTATATTGTACAGTGACTCTGTACAGTGTCCAGAAAACAAAAAACTAAATAGCCCTCAGTCTCCTGGAAATAGATGAAGATACAGTAAATTAGTGCATCCTTTATTATAGTGCTGCCCATGTACTCGTTAAAAAATAAAAAAAAAGGACTACTTACATCACACATCACTTGAATTTGTCTCTGATCTAGGGCTCAATAAAATATAAAATATTAATTTTACTAAAACACTGTATATGAAGCAAGTGTCTTACCACAGAGCTATAGATTTAGACACCAATGATGGAGATATATATATATTTTTTTTTATCTATGAGATTTAGTATACCAAAAACAGAGTAAATCTAAAAGTCATTGTGACTCTGACGAGTGAAGAAAGTCAGATATCAGCGTCACACATCACTTGAATTTGCCTCTTATCTAGGGCTTAATAAAATGTTACTTTTTTTAGAGACTGAAAGAGGTTTTGAACCCAGAAACATGGAACATAAGCCAATTGCATTACCACTGAGCTATAAGCTTGCCTAGTTTTAGCTTGGGATTTTCTTCATCTATGTGATTTAGCAAACAAAAAAACAGTAAACCTAGAATTCATTGTGATGCTGATGAACCAGGAAGGTCAGACATTAGCGTCACACATTACTTGAATTTGGCCCTTATCTAGGGCTTAATAGATTGTTACATTGTTAGAGGCCAAAAGGGGATGTGAACCTGGGAACACTGGACATGAAGCAGTTGCATTACCACATTTTCTTCATCTATGTGATTTAGCATTAAAAAAATTGTAAACCTAAAAGTCATTATGACGCTGATGAACCAGGAAAATCAGACATCAGCTTGAATTTGTCTCTTATGTAATGTTTAAAAACATTAACTTGTTGTTTTAAGGTAACTAATAGGTTTTGAACCCAAAAACTCCAGTGAGCAAAACAGTAACCTAACCACTGAGCTATGCACTTATATAACACTGTAACATGTTAGCTTACAGCATTTCAGACACATAGGCAGAAGTTCAGACACATACTTTCTTTGGTCGTGTGATTAACCACTTCAGCCCCGCTAGGTGAAACCCCCTTCATGACCAGAGCACTTTTTACACTTCGGCACTACACTCCTTTCACCGTTTATCGCTCGGTCATGCAACTTACCACCCAAATGAATTTTACCTCCTTTTCTTCTCACTAATAGAGCTTTCATTTGGTGGTATTTTATTGCTGCTGACATTTTTACTTTTTTTGTTATTAATCAAAATGTAACGATTTTTTTGCAAAAAAATGACATTTTTCACTTTCAGCTGTAAAATTTTGCAAAAAAAACGACATCCATATATACATTTTTCGCCAAATTTATTGTTCTACATGTCTTTGATAAAATAAAAATGTTTGGGCAAAAAAAAAAAAATGGTTTGGGTAAAAGTTATAGCATTTACAAACTATGGTACAAAAATGTGAATTTCCGCTTTTTGAAAAAGCTCTGACTTTCTGAGCACCTGTCATGTTTCCTGAGGTTCTACAATGCCCAAACAGTAGAAAAACCCCCACAAATGACCCCATTTCGGAAAGTAGACACCCTAAGGTATTCGCTGATTGGCATAGTGAGTTCATAGAACTTTTTATTTTTTGTCACAAGTTAGCGGAAAATGATGATGATTTTATTTTTTTTATTTTTTCTTACAAAGTCTCATATTCCACTAACTTGCGACAAAAAATAAAAAATTCTAAAAACTTGCCATGCCCCTCACGGAATACCTTGGGGTGTCTTCTTTCCAAAATGGGGTCACTTGTGGGGTAGTTATACTGCCCTGGCAATTTAGGGGCCCAAATGCGTGAGAAGAACTTTGCAATCAAAATGTGTAAAAAATGACCGGTGAAATCCGAAAGGTGCACTTTGGAATATGTGCCCCTTTGCCCACCTTGGCAGCAAAAAAGTGTGACACATCTGGTATCGCCGTACTCAGGAGAAGTTGGGCAATGTGTTTTGGGGTGTCATTTTACATATACCCATGCTGGGTGAGAAAAATATATTGGTCAAATGCCAACTTTGTATAAAAAAATTGGAAAAGTTGTCTTTTGCCAAGATATTTCTCTCACCCAGCATGGGTATATGTAAAATGACACCCCAAAACACATTCCCCAACTTCTCCTGAGTACGGCGATACCAGATGTGTCACACTTTTTTGCTGCCAAGGTGGGCAAAGGGGCACATATTCCAAAGTGCACCTTTCAGATTTTGCAGGCCATTTTTTACACATTTTGATTGCAAAGTTCTTCTCACACATTTGGGCCCCTAAATTGCCAGGGCAGTATAACTACGCCACAAGTGACCCCATTTTGGAAAGAAGACACCCCAAGGTATTCCGTGAGGGGCATGGCGAGTTCCTAGAATTTTTATTTTTTGTCACAAGTTAGCGGAAAATGATGATTTTTTTTTTCTCTTTTTTCCTTACAAAGTCTCATATTCCACTAACTTGCGACAAAAAATAAAAAATTCTAGGAACTCGCCATGCCCCTCACGGAATACCTTGGGGTGTCTTCTTTCCAAAATGGGGTCACTTGTGGCATAGTTATACTGCCCTGGCAATTTAGGGGCCCAAATGTGTGAGAAGTACTTTGCAATCAAAATCTGTAAAAAAATGACCGGTGAAATCCGAAAGGTGCACTTTGGAATATGTGCCCCTTTGCCCACCTTGGCATCAAAAAAGTGTCACACATCTGGTATCGCCGTACTCAGGAGAAGTTGGGGAATGTGTTTTGGGGTGTCATTTTACATATACCCATGCTGGGTGAGAGAAATATCTTGGCAAAAGACAACTTTTCCCATTTTTATATACAAAGTTGGCATTTGACCAAGATATTTTTCTCACCCAGCATGGGTATATGTAAAATGACACCCCAAAACACATTGCCCAACTTCTCCTGAGTACGGCGATACCAGATGTGTCACACTTTTTTGCTGCCTAGGTGGGCAAAGGGGCACATATTCCAAAGTGCACCTTTCGGATTTTGCAGGGCATTTTTTACACATTTTGATTGCAAAGTTCTTCTCACACATTTGGGCCCCTAAATTGCCAGGGCAGTATAACTACGCCACAAGTGACCCCATTTTGGAAAGAAGACACCCCAAGGTATTCCGTGAGGGGCATGGCGAGTTCCTAGAATTTTTTATTTTTTGTCGCAAGTTAGTGGAATATGAGACTTTGTAAGGAAAAAAGAAAAAAAAAGAAAAATAAATCATTTTCCGCTAACTTGTGACAAAAAATAAAAAATTCTAGGAACTCGCCGTGCCCCTCACGGTATACCTTGGGGTGTCTTATTTCCAAAACGGGGTCACTTGTGGCGTAGTTATACTGCCCTGGCAATTTAGGGGCCCAAATGTGTAAGAAGTACCTTGCAATCAAAATGTGTAAAAAATGGCCTGCGAAATCCGAAAGGTGCACTTTGGAATATGTGCCCCTTTGCCCACCTTGGCTGCAAAAAAGTGTCACACATCTGGTATCGCCGTACTCAGGAGAAGTTGGGCAATGTGTTTTGGGGTGTCATTTTACATATACCCATGCTGGGTGAGAGAAATATCTTGGCAAAAGACAACTTTTCCCATTTTTTTATACAAAGTTGGCATTTGACCAAGATATTTTTCTCACCCAGCATGGGTATATGTAAAATGACACCCCAAAACACATTCCCCAACTTCTCCTGAGTACGGCGATACCAGATGTGTCACACTTTTTTGCAGCCTAGATGCGCAAAGGGGCCCAAATTCCTTTAGGAGGGCATTTTTAGACATTTGGATCCCAGACTTCTTCTCACACTTTCGGGCCCCTAAAAAGCCAGGGCAGTATAAATACCCCACATGTGACCACACTTTGGAAAGAAGACACCCCAAGGTATTCAATGAGGGGCATGGCGAGTTCCTAGAATTTTTTATTTTTTTGCATAAGTTAGCGGATATTGATTTTTTTTGTTTTTTTCTCACAAAGTCTCACTTTCCGCTAACTTAGGACACAAATTTCAATCTTTCATGGACTCAATATACCCCTCACGGAATACCTTGGGGTGTCTTCTTTCCGAAATGGGGTCACATGTGGGGTATTTATACTGCCCTGGCTTTTTAGGGGCCCTAAAGCGTGAGAAGAAGTCTGGAATATAAATGTTTAAAAATGTTTACGCATTTGGATTCCGTGAGGGGTATGGTGAGTTCATGTGAGATTTTATTTTTTGACACAAGTTAGTGGAATATAAGACTTTGTAAGAAAAAACAAAAACAAACAAAAAAATTCCGCTAACTTGTGCCAAAAAAAATGTCTGAATGGAGCCTTACCGGGGGGGGGGGGGGGTGATCAATGACAGGGGGGTGATCACCCATATAGACTCCCTGATCACCCCCCCGTCATTGATCACCCCCCCTGTAAGGCTCCATTCAGACATCCGCATGATTTTTTACGGATCCATGGATACATGGATCGGATCCACAGAACGCATGCGGACGTCTGAATGGAGCCTTACAGGGGGGTTATCAATGACAGGGGGTGATCAGGGTAATCAGGGTGATCACCCCCCTGTCACTGATCACCCCCCCTGTAAGGCTCCATTCAGACATCCGCATGATTTTTTACGGATCCATGGATACATGGATCGGATCCACAGAACGCATGCGGACGTCTGAATGGAGCCTTACAGGGGGGTTATCAATGACAGGGGGTGATCAGGGTAATCAGGGTGATCACCCCCCTGTCACTGATCACCCCCCCTGTAAGGCTCCATTCAGACATCCGCATGATTTTTTACGGGTCCATGGATACATGGATCGGATCCACAGAACGCATGCGGACGTCTAAATGGAGCCTTACAGGGGGGTTATCAATGACAGGGGGTGATCAGGGTAATCAGGGTGATCACCCCCCTGTCACTGATCACCCCCCCTGTAAGGCTCCATTCAGACATCCGCATGATTTTTTACGGATCCATGGATACATGGATCGGATCCACAAAACGCATGCGGACGTCTGAATGGAGCCTTACAGGGGGGTTATCAATGACAGGGGGTGATCAGGGTAATCAGGGTGATCACCCCCCTGTCACTGATCACCCCCCCTGTAAGGCTCCATTCAGACATCCGCATGATTTTTTACGGATCCATGGATACATGGATCGGATCCACAAAACGCATGCGGACGTCTGAATGGAGCCTTACAGGGGGGTTATCAATGACAGGGGGTGATCAGGGTAATCAGGGTGATCACCCCCCTGTCACTGATCACCCCCCCTGTAAGGCTCCATTCAGACATCCGCATGATTTTTTACGGATCCATGGATACATGGATCGGATCCACAAAACGCATGCGGACGTCTGAATGGAGCCTTACAGGGGGGTTATCAATGACAGGGGGGTGATCAGGGAGTGTATATGGGTGATCACCCGCCTGTCATTGATCACCCCCTGTAAGGCTCCATTCAGACGTCCGCATGTGTTTTGCGGATCCGATCCATGTATCCATGGATCCGTAAAAATCATGCGGACGTCTGAATGGAGCCTTACAGGGGAGTGATCAATGACAGGGGGGTGATCAATGACAGGGGGTGATCAGGGAGTGTATATGGGTGATCACCCGCCTGTCATTGATCACCCCCCTGTAAGGCTCCATTCAGACGTCCATATGCTTTTTGCGGATCCGATCCATGTATCCGTGGATCCGTAAAAATCATACGGACGTCTGAACGGAGCCTGACAGGGGGGTGATCAATGACAGGGCGGTGATCAATGACAGGGGGGTGATCAGGGAGTTTATATGGGGTGATCATGGGTGATCAGGGGTTTATAAGGGGTTAATAAGTGACGGGGGGGGGTGTAGTGTAGTGTAGTGTAGTGTGGTGTTTGGTGCGACTGTACTGACCTACCTGAGTCCTCTGGTGGTCGATCCTAACAAAAGGGACCACCAGAGGACCAGGTAGGAGGTATATTAGACGCTGTTATGAAAACAGCGTCTAATATACCTGTTAGGGGTTAAAAAATTCGGATCTCCAGCCTGCCAGCGAGCGATCGCCGCTGGCAGGCTGGAGATCCACTCGCTTACCTTCCGTTCCTGTGAGCGCGCGCGCCTGTGTGCGCGCGTTCACAGGAAATCCCGGCCCTCGCGAGATGACGCGTATATGCGTCGTTGAGCGCAGGGCTGCCACCTCCGGACCGCACGTCTGCGTTAGGCGGTCCGGAGGTGGTTAAGCATACACATACACAGTATACAGTACAGACCAAAAGTTTGGACACACCTTCTCATTCAAAGAGTTTTCTTTATTTTCATGACTATGAAAATTGTAGATTCACACTGAAGGCATCAAAACTATGAATTAACACATGTGGAATTATATACATAACAAAAAAGTGTGAAACAACTGAAAATATGTCATATTCTAGGTTCTTCAAAGTAGCCACCTTTTGCTTTGATTACTGCTTTGCACACTCTTGGCATTCTCTTGATGAGCTTCAAGAGGTAGTCACCTGAAATGGTCTTCCAACAGTCTTGAAGGAGTTCCCAGAGATGCTTAGCACTTGTTGGCCCTTTTGCCTTCACTCTGCGGTCCAGCTCACCCCAAACCATCTCGATTGGGTTCAGGTCCGGTGACTGTGGAGGCCAGGTCATCTGGCGCAGCACCCCATCACTCTCCTTCATGGTCAAATAGCCCTTACACAGCCTGGAGGTGTGTTTGGGGTCATTGTCCTGTTGAAAAATAAATGATGGTCCAACTAAACGCAAACCGGATGGAATAGCATGCCGCTGCAAGATGCTGTGGTAGCCATGCTGGTTCAGTATGCCTTCAATTTTGAATAAATCCCCAACAGTGTCACCAGCAAAGCACCCCCACACCATCACACCTCCTCCTCCATGCTTCACGGTGGGAACCAGGCATGTAGAGTCCATCCGTTCACCTTTTCTGCGTCGCACAAAGACACGGTGGTTGGAACCAAAGATCTCAAATTTGGACTCATCAGACCAAAGCACAGATTTCCACTGGTCTAATGTCCATTCCTTGTGTTCTTTAGCCCAAACAAGTCTCTTCTGCTTGTTGCCTGTCCTTAGCAGTGGTTTCCTAGCAGATATTCTACCATGAAGGCCTGATTCACACAGTCTCCTCTTAACAGTTGTTCTAGAGATGTGTCTGCTGCTAGAACTCTGTGTGGCATTGACCTGGTCTCTAATCTGAGCTGCTGTTAACCTGCGATTTCTGAGGCTGGTGACTCGGATGAACTTATCCTCCGCAGCAGAGGTGACTCTTGGTCTTCCTTTCCTGGGGCGGTCCGCATGTGAGCCAGTTTCTTTGTAGCGCTTGATGGTTTTTGTGACTGCACTTGGGGACACTTTCAAAGTTTTCCCAATTTTTCGGACTGACTGACCTTCATTTCTTAAAGTAATGATGGCCACTCGTTTTTCTTTACTTAGCTGCTTTTTTCTTGCCATAATACAAATTCTAACAGTCTATTCAGTAGGACTATCAGCTGTGTATCCACCTGACTTCTCCACAACGCAACTGATGGTCCCAACCCCATTTATAAGGCAAGAAATCCCACTTATTAAACCTGACAGGGCACACCTGTGAAGTGAAAACCATTTCAGGTGACTACCTCTTGAAGCTCATCAAGAGAATGCCAAGAGTGTGCAAAGCAGTAATCAAAGCAAAAGGGGGCTACTTTGAAGAACCTAGAATATGACATATTTTCAGTTGTTTCACACTTTTTTGTTATGTATATAATTCCACATGTGTTAATTCATAGTTTTGATGCCTTCAGTGTGAATCTACAATTTTCATAGTCATGAAAATAAAGAAAACTCTTTGAATGAGAAGGTGTGTCCAAACTTTTGGTCTGTACTGTATCTATAACTTATTCTGATTTTGACCCTGATCTATGAAAAGCATAAGTCAAACTCAGATGTTAGAGTCAAATATCAAAGTCAGGGTCAGGATTCATGGTCAAGTATCAGGGTCAGGTGTCAGGTATTGGGGTCAGGGGTCAGGTGTCATGGTCAGGTATCGGGGTCAGGTATCAGGATCAGGTGTTGGGGTCAGGTGTTGAGGTCAGGTGTCAGGGTCAGGTATTGGGGTCAGGGTCAGGTGCCAGGGTCAGGTATCAGGGTCAGGTGTTGGGGGTCAGGTGCCAGGGTTAGATGTCAGGGTCAGGTATCAGGGTGAGTATTTTGCCTCACACTGACATTATTCTGATATGTGACTATGATATCTGACCATGTCCTAAAATGAATACTGTACAATTGTATATAATTCATTATACCATTATACAAATATCTCCCTCCGGGATTTCCTAGTGCGGGGTAAAATCCTAACTATGCCTGATTTCCTTGAGAAATTCACCCCACCAGCTTGTGAACAATTCAATGTCCGGAGAGTATTCTCCTTTCTCCATTCCCTAAAGAATGGTTCCCATAAAATTGATTATACACCTTTTGAAAGGCTAATGTCCTTCTCTCTATATAAGCAGGGTCCACTGTCCCGGATCTACTCTACCCTCACTGTACCCCCAGAGGACTCTAAGCTTCGTTATATGTTGGGAGGCTGATCTATTAGAGGAATCCAGTGTATCTAGATGGCACCAGCGCTCCCAGACACTCTCCAAAGGGTCGTGGCAAACTACTCTGGCGGAGACCTCAATCAGACCCCCATTAGACCTCCACCTCAGATCAGATCTTAAAATAAATAAATTAACTTACTTCTCCTGCTCCATCGCTACTCTCCAGGTCCGGCGGTTTCCCCTGCATTCTTCTCTCCCTGATCTTCTCAGGGCCTGCACTGCACTGTCACCTGACTGCCTGCAGCATCCGGTCATAGGGCGCCCACTATATCCTTACTAGTGTTGAGCGAAGCGAGTTTCGGATGCAACATCCGAAATCGATTTGTTCAAAACTTCTGATTAGTAGTGTACGGAGATCCGTCTCCATACAGTATTAGAATGTATGGACTCCGATGAGCCGCAGTCAGTCATTTGCAGAGCCACATAAGACTTTAAAAATCAACTACCGAAGTTATTGAACAAAGTGGAAAACCACTTTAAAACTTGGAACTGAACTCGGGTTTGGTTCCGACCGGTACCTCGTAGTTTTCCACTTTACAAATCAACACTAGTCCTTACGCTATACAAAGTTAGGACAGTGCATCACGGCCCAGAGAAGATCAGGGAGGAGGGGTGAGTACAGAACTCACAGCAATTCACTTCTCCTGTCTCCTGCAGGCTAGTGATCGCTTCCATGTGGGCCACGCTGGCTTAGGGCCTGGTCACAAGTGCGACTGCTGTGATTCCTATACCTACACCACTGATTACTTATCCATATAGAAGTTTTATCTCTCTGTGCTCAATGCTACAGAAAGACAATATGTTGTCTTTAATTTTTTATGATATAGTACTGCCAAAAGAAAAAAGAAAAATAGCCAAAAATTCAAAGGAAAACAGTTGTCTATAGATATTGGCCCTGATGTAGCATGCCTTCACTACATAATTCTGGCTTCAAAAAGTCACAAAATGGGGCCACTTACTCCAGTTTTGAAATATAGATGGGAAAGTAAGTGTGGTTAGCTGTTAATGAGACTCACTCCAGACTTTTTTAAAAAAAAAAAAAATTTTAAAAAACGTTGCAATCTCACTGTTTTCTAGACAAACATGTTAGGCTTAAAGGGGTTGTGCAGCGATTTATAATGACCTATTATCCAGATCAGATCAGCTGTTTGAGGACGGGGCAGCACTTCATGCGAATGACGCATCCTGTTCATTACACTGCACACCGCACTTCCGAGATGATGTGCGGTGTAAAGTGTAATGAACTTGAATGGAGCGAGTACTTGTAATTACACTATGCTGCCGCTCCACAGGAGATGACGCGTTGTTTAATGACCAGCAAGCGGCAATTGCATGGAGCGCCGCCTCCTTGTCAAATAGCTGATTGGTGGGGATGCCGGGTGTGGGATATGTATGACCTATCGCTGCACAACCTCTTTAAAGGGGTTCTTTGGGAATAAAAAAATAAGAAAATACTTAAATATTACTTTATTATACCTTTCATCATTTACAATAGCTTGTTTTTTCTAGGGACCAATCATCAGGAAATGGCCGCCGTCCTATTAGTACACACAGAACCTGTCCTAATCACACAGCAGGACAAGTTACTTCAGAACACCGAGCTAAAGAGCTGCCTCATCCTCCTCTCTGCTCTGCCTGTCAGAGATTATGATCCTAAATACAGCTAATAAAAATCTTGAGCTAAATCTCTGTAAAAATGGAGTTCATAAGGAGACATGAAGTACAGAGAGGACAGACAGGACAGACTGTGGTAATGGAGACTGAATACAAGTGCTGCTGCTCATTATCCACACCCTCATCTCTGTACTTCATGTCTCCTCATGACCTCCATTCCTACAGAAATTCAGCTGAAGATCATATGAAACTGTATTCAGGATCATAATCCCTGACAAGTAGAGCAGAGAGGAGGATGAGCAGGGGCGGATTGGCCATAGACCTTACAGGAAAACTTCCCGGTGGGCCGCCTGGGCCCTCCTCACGGCCGGCCAGTGAAAGTTTTTGGGGGTGTATTTTGTGCTGCTGGCAGTATTTTGTGATGGACTGTGGTATTTGGCGGACACTTTAAGTTCCCAGTCCGCCCCTGAGGATGAGGCAGCTCTTTACCTCAGTGAAGTAACTTGTCCAGTGTGTATGGACGGAGGCCATTTTATTTCTCCTAATGATTGCTTCCCAGGCAAAACAAACCATTATAAATGATAAAAAGGTATTTGGGAATATATTTATAAAAAAGTAATATTTAAGTATTTTCATTTTCTTAATTCAATAAATGGCATAACGTACACCAACACAGACTCAAGTAAAACTGACTTCAAATACTCTCCTCTTGATAAATCCCCCCCCCCTGAGTTTAAAAAATAATCCTTTCAGTATTTTTCCGTTTCATCTGGTTTTCAGTTTTAGGGTCCATTCACACATCTGTTGTTCTGATGCGTGCGGAACAGTTGTGGACAAATTCATTTCAATGGGGCCGCAAAAGATGTGAACAGCACACGGTGTGCTGTTCGCATCTATAGTTCCGTTCCGCAGCCCCACAAAAAAGATAAAGAATGTCCAATTTTTGTCTGCAATCGCGGATAAGAATAGGCATTTCTATCATAGGCCCGACCATGCATGGTCTGCAAAATGCAGAAGGCACACGGACGGTATCTGTGTTTTGAGGATTTGCAGAGCGCAAAACACTTATGGACGTGTGAATGGACCCTTAGACTTGCATTACTTTTAAAATGAAGGCACTGATTGAAATCATTGTGTTGCATATATTGTCCCAGTCTGTCTGGCATCATCATTTTTCCCCTCCTTCTTATGGAAGGTCCACTGAAGTATTTTTCTACCTCCTGAGTAGAGTTGAGCGAACACCTGGATGTTCGGGTTCGAGAAGTTCGGCCGAACTTCCCGGAAATGTTCGGGTTCGGGATCCGAACCCGATCCGAACTTCGTCCCGAACCCAAACCCCATTGAAGTCAATGGGGACCCGAACTTTTCGGCACTAAAACGACTGTAAAACAGCCCAGGAAAGGGCTAGAGGGCTGCAAAAGGCAGCAACATGTAGGTAACCCCCCTGCAAACAAATGTGGATAGGGAAATGAATTAAAATAAAAATTAACTAAAATCAATTGGAGAGAGGTCCCATAGCAGAGAATCTGGCTTCCCGTCACCCACCACTGGAACAGTCCATTCTCAGATATTTAGGCCCAGCACCCAGGCAGAGGAGAGAGGTCCCGTAACAGAGGATCTGGCTTCATGTCAGCAGAGAATCAGTCTGCATGTCATAGCAGAGAATGAGGCTTCACGTCAGCCACCACTGCAACAGTCCATTGTCATATATTTAGGCCCAGCACCCAGGCAGAGGAGAGAGGTCCCGTAACAGACAATCTGGCTTCATGTCAGCAGAGAATTAGTCTGCATGTCATAGCAGAGAATGAGGCTTCACGTCAGCCACCACTGCAACAGTCCATTGGCATATATTTAGGCCCAGCACCCAGGCAGAGGAGAGAGGTCCCGTAACAGAGAATCTGTCTTCATGTCAGCAGAGAATTAGTCTGCATGTCATAGCAGAGAATCAGGCTTCACGTCACCCAACATTGGAACAGTCCATTGTCATATATTTAGGCCCCGGCACCCAGACAGAGGAGAGGTTCATTCAACTTTGGGTAGCCTCGCAATATAATGGTAAAATGAAAATAAAAATAGGATTGAATGAGGAAGTGCCCTGGAGTCCAATAATATATGGTTAAGGGGAGGTAGTTAATGTCTAATCTGGACAAGGGACGGACAGATCCTGTGGGATCCATGCCTGGTTCATTTTTATGAACGTCAGCTTGTCCACATTGGCTGTAGACAGGCGGCTGCGTTTGTCTGTAATGACGCCCCCTGCCGTGCTGAATACACGTTCAGACAAAACGCTGGCCGCCGGGCAGGCCAGCACCTCCAAGGCATAAAAGGCTAGCTCTGGCCACGTGGACAATTTAGAGACCCAGAAGTTGAATGGGGCCGAACCATCAGTCAGTACGTGGAGGGGTGTGCACACGTACTGTTCCACCATGTTAGTGAAATGTTGCCTCCTGCTAACACGTTGCGTATCAGGTGGTGGTGCAGTTAGCTGTGGCGTGTTGACAAAAGTTTTCCACATCTCTGCCATGCTAACCCTGCCCTCAAAGGAGCTGGCATTGACACAGCTGCCTTGGCGACCTCTTGCTCCTCCTCTGCCTTGGCCTTGGGCTTCCACTTGTTCCCCTGTGACATTTGGGAATGCTCTCAGTAGCGCGTCTACCAACGTGCGCTTGTACTCGCGCATCTTCCTATCACGCTCCAGTGCAGGAAGTAAGGTGGGCACATTGTCTTTGTAGCGTGGATCCAGCAGGGTGACAACCCAGTAGTCCGCACAGGTTAAAATGTGGGCAACTCTGCTGTCGTTGCGCAGGCACTGCAGCATGTAGTCGCTCATGTGTGCCAGGCTGCCCAGGGGTAAGGACAAGCTGTCCTCTGTGGGAGGCGTATCGTCATCGTCCTGCCTTTCCCCCCAGCCACGCACCAGTGATGGACCCGAGCTGCGTTGGGTGCCACCCCGCTGTGACCATGCTTCATCCTCATCCTCCTCCACCTCCTCCTCATCCTCGTCCTCCAGTAGTGGGCCCTGGCTGGCCACATTTGTACCTGGCCTCTGCTGTTGCCAAAAACCTCCCTCTGAGTCACTTCGAAGAGACTGGCCTGAAAGTGCTAAAAATGACCCCTCTTCCTCCTCCTCCTCCTCCTCCTGGGCCACCTCCTCTTCCATCATCGCCCTAAGTGTTTTCTCAAGGAGACATAGAAGTGGTATTGTAACGCTGATAACGGCGTCATCGCCACTGGCCATGTTGGTGGAGTACTCGAAACAGCGCAACAGGGCACACAGGTCTCGCATGGAGGCCCAGTCATTGGTGGTGAAGTGGTGCTGTTCTGTAGTGCGACTGACCCGTGCGTGCTGCAGCTGAAACTCCACTATGGCATGCTGCTGCTCGCACAGTCTGTCCAGCATGTGCAAGGTGGAGTTCCACCTGGTGGGCACGTCGCATATGAGGCGGTGAGCGGGAAGGCCGAAGTTACGCTGTAGCGCAGACAGGCGAGCAGCAGCAGGATGTGAACGCCGGAAGCGCGAACAGACGGCCCGCACTTTATGCAGCAGCTCTGACATGTCGGGGTAGTTGTGAATGAACTTCTGCACCACCAAATTCAGCACATGCGTCAAGCAAGGGAGGTGCGTCAAATTGGCTAGTCCCAGAGCTGCAACGAGATTTCGCCCATTATCACACACCACCAGGCCGGGCTTGAGGCTCACCGGCAGCAACCACTCGTCGGTCTGTTGTTCTATACCCCGCCACAACTCCTGTGCGGTGTGGGGCCTGTCCCCCAAACATATGAGTTTCAGAATGGCCTGCTGACGTTTACCCCGGGCTGTGCTGAAGTTGGTGGTGAAGGTGTGTGGCTGACTGGATGAGCAGGTGGAAGAAGAGGAGGAGGAAGCCGAGAAGGAGGAGGTGGCAACAGGAGGCAAAGAATGTTGCCCTGCGATCCTTGGCGGCGGAAGGACGTGCGCCAAACAGCTCTCCGCCTGGGGCCCAGCTGCCACTACATTTACCCAGTGTGCAGTTAGGGAGATATAGCGTCCCTGGCCGTGCTTACTGGTCCACGTATCTGTGGTTAGGTGGACCTTGCTACAGATGGCGTTGCGCAGTGCACACTTGATTTTATCGGATACTTGGTTGTGCAGGGAAGGCACGGCTCTCTTGGAGAAGTAGTGGCGGCTGGGAACAACATACTGTGGGACAGCAAGCGACATGAGCTGTTTGAAGCTGTCTGTGTCCACCAGCCTAAATGACAGCATTTCATAGGCCAGTAGTTTAGAAATGCTGGCATTCAGGGCCAGGGATCGAGGGTGGCTAGGTGGGAATTTACGCTTTCTCTCAAATGTTTGTGAGATGGAGAGCTGAACGCTGGCATGTGACATGGTTGAGACGCTTGGTGACTGAGGTGGTGGTGGTGTTGGTGGTACATCCCCTGTTTGCTGGGCGGCAGGTGCCAACGTTCCTCCAGAGGCGGAGGAAGAGGCCGAGGCGGCAGCAGCAGAAGAGGCCGAGGCGGCAGCAGCAGAAGAGGTAGCAGGGGGAGCCTGAGTGACTTCCTTGGTTTTAAGGTGTTTACTCCACTGCAGTTCATGCTTTGCATGCAGGTGCCTGGTCATGCAGGTTGTGCTCAGGTTCAGAACGTTAATGCCTCGCTTCAGGCTCTGATGGCACAGCGTGCAAACCACTCGGGTCTTGTCGTCAGCACATTGTTTGAAGAAGTGCCATGCCAGGGAACTCCTTGAAGCTGCCTTTGGGGTGCTCGGTCCCAGGTGGCGGCGGTCAGTAGCAGGCGGAGTCTCTTGGCGGCGGGTGTTCTGCTTTTGCCCACTGCTCCCTCTTTTGCTACGCTGTTGGCTCGGTCTCACCACTGCCTCTTCCTCCGAACTGTGAAAGTCAGTGGCACGACCTTCATTCCATGTGGGGTCTAGGACCTCATCGTCCCCTGCATCGTCTTCCACCCAGGCTTGATCCCTGACCTCCTGTTCAGTCTGCACACTGCAGAAAGACGCAGCAGTTGGCACCTGTGTTTCGTCATCATCAGAGACATGCTGAGGTGGTATTCCCATGTCCTCATCATCAGGAAACATAAGTGGTTGTGCGTCAGTGCATTCTATGTCTTTCACCGCTGGGGAAGGGCTAGGTGGATGCCCTTGGGATACCCTGCCAGCAGAGTCTTCAAACAGCATAAGAGACTGCTGCATAACTTGAGGCTGAGACAGTTTCCCTGATATGCATGGGGGTGATGTGACAGACTGATGGGGTTGGTTTTCAGGCACCATCTGTGCGCTTTCTGCAGAAGACTGGGTGGGAGATAATGTGAACGTGCTGGATCCACTGTCGGCCACCCAATTGACTAATGCCTGTACCTGCTCAGGCCTTACCATCCTTAGAACGGCATTGGGCCCCACCATATATCGCTGTAAATTCTGGCGGCTACTGGGACCTGAGGTAGTTGGTACACTAGGACGTGTGGATGTGGCAGAACGGCCACGTCCTCTACCAGCACCAGAGGGTCCACTAACACCACCACGACCATGTCCACGTTCGCGTCCCTTACTAGATGTTTTCCTCATTGTTATGGTTCACCACAACAACAAAAATATTATTTGGCCCAATGTAATGTATTCAAATTCAGCTGAATATAAATTTGAGGCCTAGTATTTAGGCGCTGGGTGACCGGTATGGATTTACTAACAGAATTAGACTTGGAAATGCACAGTAGCGTGTGTGTGTGAAGTTATTCTGAATGACCCTATGTGCACCTTGAATATTATATACCCTTTTAGGGATAGATTTCAAATAGCTCTGATATAGCAGAAACCACTAAATTATGAAATTGCTAAATTGGGAATTGTATTTCAACCCAGAACAAAAAATGTGCTTTGGCGGACACTAAATAACTTGCCCATCCACAACAGGACAGCGGTAACGACAGATTTAGCGGGATATAAATTTGAGGCCTAGTATTTAGGCGCTGGGTGACCGGTATGGATTTAGTGACAGAATTAGACTGGGATATGGCCAAAAAATAACCACACTATTGCTGGTTAAATGCACTTGGTGTGACAGCTTGACCAACCACACTACTGAGGGTTAAATGCACTTGGTGACGGGCGTAGCTTGCCCCTGATGTAGTATATATATGGCCAAAAAATGAACAGACTATTGCTGGTTAAATGCACTTGGTGTGACAGCTTCACCCTGATGTAGGCTTTAGCCAAAAAACAACCACACCATTGAGGGTTAAATGCACTTGGTGACGGGCGCAGCTTGCCCCTGATGTAGTATATGGCCAAAAAATGAACAGACTATTGCTGGTTAAATGCACTTGGTGTGACAGCTTGACCAACCACACTACTGAGGGTTAAATGCACTTGGTGACGGGCGCAGCTTGCCCCTGATGTAGTATATGGCCAAAAAATGAACAGACTATTGCTGGTTAAATGCACTTGGTGACGGGCGCAGCTTGCCCCTGATTTAGTATATGGCCAAAAAATGAACAGACTATTGCTGGTTAAATGCACTTGGTGTGATAGCTTGACCAACCACACTACTGAGGGTTAAATGCACTTGGTGACGGGCGCAGCTTGCCCCTGATGTAGTATATGGCCAAAAAATAAACAGACTATTGCTGGTTAAATGCACTTGGTGTGACAGCTTCACCCTGATGTAGGCTTTAGCCAAAAAACAACCACACCATTGAGGGTTAAATGCACTTGGTCGCAGCACCGCACAAGACACAAAATGGCCGCCGATCACCCCAGAAAAAAGTGACTGACAAACGGTCTGGGCAGCCTAAAAACAGTGAGCAATTGAATTTCAGCAGCTCAATGATGCACAGCTGCAGATCGATCACTGGATGGAGTCTTTTGGAGGAGTTAATCTGCCTAATCTCGCCCTACTGTCGCAGCCGCAACCTCTCCCTACGCTAATCAGAGCAGAGTGACGGGCGGTGCTATGTGACTCCAGCTTAAATAGAGGCTGGGTCACATGGTGCTCTGGCCAATCACAGCCATGCCAATAGTAGGCATGGCTGTGACGGCCTCTTGGGGCAAGTAGTATGACGCTTGTTGATTGGCTGCTTTGCAGCCTTTCAAAAAGCGCCAAGAAAGCGTCACAAAAGCGCCAAGAAAGCGACGAACACCGAACCCGAACTTTTACGAAAATGTCCGGGTTCGGGTCCGTGTCACGGACACCCCAAAATTCGGTACGAACCCGAACTATACAGTTCGAGTTTGCTCATCCCTACTCCTGAGGTGACCACCACTCTCCATGGAACAAGAAGAGCGGCAGCCGTGGTCACCTTGGGATCATGTAGTGCTGCTGCTAAGCAACAGCAGCTGTCAGTAAATCGTAATTGAAGAAAAAAGTCATTAAAAATGAAATTATAAAGGACCAGGATAATTTATGATGATATAGGCAGAAGTGTCCTTTAAATGAAGATGCATCTGTTGACCCTTGGCATCCATCTATTTATGAGTCCTCAATAATTCTCAGATAACACTGGTAGCAAACTCTGTAGACAGCCATCGGTATTCTGCGAAGACTTCAGGCAATTTTAGAAAGCAGAAGTCTGGCATTGTTTCCAGGACTATTCCTTGGGGTGAAAACAAAAACAGAAAATATTTGTAGGAATAAATGTAATCCCGTCCTTTCTGGCTGTTTCTTCTATCCTTTAGGCCCCTTTCACACGAGCGAGTTTTCCGCGCGGGTGCAAAGTGTGATGCGAACGCATTGCGTCCGCACTGAATCCGGACCCATTCATTTCAATGGGTCTGTGCACATGAGCGTTGGTTTTCACACATCACTTGTGCGTCGCGTAAAAATCGCACCATGTTCTATATTCGGCGATTTTCATGCAGCGCTGGCCCAATAGAAGTGAATGGGGCTGCATGAAAATCGCATCGCATCCGCAAGCAAGTTTCAAAAATGGAACGGATACGGAAGACATACGGATGCATTTCCGCGTGTGTTCCGTTTTTTTGCGGACCCATTGACTTGAATGGAGCCACGGAACGTGATTTGCGGGCAATAATAGGACATGTTCTATCTTTCAACAGAACGTAAAAATGGAAACAAATGCATATGGAGTACATTCCATTTTTTTTGCGGAACCATTGAAATGAATGGTTCCGTATACGGAATGCAAAAAACGGCCCGCAAAACGGAAGAAAAAAACGGTAGTGTGAAAGAGGCTTCACTACTAGGATCCAGATTTACTACTCCTATAGGTGGTATAAGCTTAGACGTGTCTAGACCTGCACCAGATTTATCACTGGGGTTTAGGCTGGATGATGAATGTGGTGCAGGGTGTGAGACAGTGACAGGTCTCATGCAGGTTAGAGCCACAGGTGAGACCAGCTGGAGGTACTCAAGGGCTTATAAACAACCCTTAATGTATCAGGAGGGGGTGAGTGTTTTGTGAAGCAGAGGCTCTGTGTGTGGTCTCAGTCAGGAGGATTGAGGGGCCACAAGGCTTTGAATAGCCTGGAGTTTTGGGGGACCACGCCTGCAGTGAGGGTTGCACGGCCAGAGTCAGGCGGACTTCTGGGCCCTAGTTCCCCAGACATACTGTTTTGCTACAGCCTGGAGGCTGCTGAGCGACTGGCTGAGAAAGCCGCATCTGATTCCAAGTGTGAACTGCGTTATGTAGGCGAGTCAGGGATATTATTCTGTTTAGGTAGAGCCCAGACGGGCCAGGTGTTTCTTTTGTATAATTATTTATGTTTACGCGGATGTGCCGCAATAAAGCACCGTGTTTGGACCTTAAACTTGGTGTCTTGCAAAGATATCTGTGAGTGTGACCCCCCGAAAGTGAGCGAATCCCTCACAAGGGATAGACACCTTCTTCTGACTCTATCCCAAATATTAGTTAGCTTACATTCAGATACGTTTGTACACCAGATTTGTGGCTCAATTTTGGTGCAAAATGGCGCATCTTAGGCTCTGCGCAATTCCCGCTAAGCATGCCCCGATGTCATGTATGTTGGATGCTCCATATTGCACCACCTTTTTAGACAGATTTTTGGTGCATATCTGGGCCTAGAAAACTAATATTTCTTTCAGTTTTAGCAAGTTCCTGGTTCTATTTTCTTACTTTTCATAGTTTTATATACTGTATTCATGCAGCGACCATGCCACAGTGGTGCGCGCAAATGTGGGTGGCATATTTTTCTACCCTTGTCCAGATATATGCTTCTACACAATCCTATCTCTGAGCTCTACAGGCAGTTCTTTCCTCCGCATGGCTTGGTTTTTGCTCTAATATGCATTGTCAGCTGTGAGTGTGTCTTTCCAAATCATGTCTAATCAACTAAATTTACTGCAAGTGGACTCCAGCCAAGTTGTAGACATATCTCAAAGATGATCAAGGAAAATGAGGGCCCCCAGGCCTGTTTCAAGTGTCATAGAAAAGGGTCTGAATACTTATGTCCGTGTGAAATAGAAATTTCTTCTTTTAAATAAATTTTAAAAAAAATAAAAAATCCTTTTTTTTCACTTTCTCATTATGAGGTATTGAGTGCAGACGGTGATAGGGAAAAACTAAGGCCACAAAATAAAACAAATTAAAAAAGTTAAAGGGTCAGACTTTCCAAGTGCATTGTAAATGGATAAATTGCTTGTTAAATCTTTAAACCTGCAAACTTGGGAGAATGTATGTGTTTGTGAGGAACACAGCGGGACAGAGGGCCATTACCCCTAACCAGAACACTAGACACAATTTCTGTCTCTGCACCCTCAATAGATGCACTCTGTTAAAGGGGAATATTAATTATTGATATTTATGCCAATCTCAGTAAATAATATTCATAAATAGGCGTGAGTCGTCTAGTGATGCCTCTGCCTATTTATACCAATTAAACAAATCACTACTGATTACCTTACTCTACACTGAACTGTCTACGTCTATTGCTGTGGCGCCTATTACAATAAGAGACCACACACGGTGATTACATAAAAGGTATTTATTAAAACACTATATGTTATAGACTAATATCTGTTTATATATATATATATATAGCAGCACACAACAATATAATATGTAAATGACTATAACAACACACTAATACGGTACTAACTACACAAGACACAATCCCACTTACAATACTCACCCCCAAAATCTAACTATACCTAACACTTACATACACGTTAACAGCCCACCCAACCTGGCTCTAAGCTGTCCCTAAGGGGTTAATACAGACTCAGCTGCTGCTGGGGTATGCAGGGCAGCCGTGAAAGGGTATCAAGGGGTACCAGGGGTAGAAGATGAGGTGATATATACCAGGGGAGGTATAAGGGTTGAATTACAGGGGTGAAACCACAGGATATAGGGGAATGAGGGATACTTAGGGTACGTTGGTGGTATAGGGGGAGTAAGGGTTAATGCGTTGGTGTTATAGGGAGGGTTAATTCAAGGGAAAAAGGGTTTGTTGGTGGTAAGGGGGGTAAGGGTTAATGCAGGGGAAGAGATAAGGGTTAATTTGTTGGTGGTATAGGGAGGGTTAATGCAGGGGAATAGGGGTTCGTTGGTGGTATAGGGGGAAGGTAAGGGTAAATATTGTTGGTGGCATAGGGGTTGCAGGGGTTAATTATACTCAGCACTCGTTGTCCAGGGGGTGCTCGTTCGTCTAGGGGATGATCCTCTCCGGCTGCTGGTGGTAAGTCCGTTCTAGTGAGCGTTGCGCCGCTGGACTATTTAAGCTCAACGACGCTCGCTCCCGTATCACCAGTGCCGCGCCACCAGCAAGAACAAGAACACGTGGTGATATGACGTCACGGCGCCAGCCTGCGTCCTCCGGAGCCGGAGGTCAGCCACACACAGGGGCATGGGAACTCTTTGTTCCCATGTCCCTGTTAGGTGACAAAGGGCAGAGGATCCTATTGATCCTCTGTACTTTGAAGGGGCCGACGCTGGACAAATCCAGCTGTCGGTCTCTTCCACCCATCCCCCCACCCCCCCAGCAGGCACATTTCAGGGGGGGGGGGGGGGGCAGGGGAGACTGGCCACAATTCCTTTGGCCATATATGTTTATAGATACTTGGGGCACATCTATAAATATAAATATATATGAGCGGACATAATATATACATATAGGGGGCAGATATATATATTATATACATAGAGATGCATGCTGCCGAGGGGGCGTATATACATCTCTATGTATATACACACCCCACCTGGACAGGCCCATGAAAAAAGGCCAATATATATGTATATATGTCAGGGAATATATATATATTGTGGGGATGTGCTCGTGGTAGGCTACGGTAGCGGCGGCAGTATTGAGGCAATCACAGACAGTCTTAGCGATACACCGTGACTTTATTTACACCAACGGCATAACAGGCAATGTGCAGACCACACGGGTGCATATCCACATAGTGCATAAAACAAAAGTCCTTCCATAGAAAAACAAACAGCAGGTTTGGGTCACCTTGTTTTGGACAGACCACAGCAGTCCTGCAGGCATGTAAGCTGCCTGCCTTTGTCAACCTCAGGCCAGAGCCCCTTCGGCTTGTAGCACCACAGGTCCCAGGGCTATCCTTCAATGTGTGCTGCGCCCAGACTCTCCTTCATCAGCACTCACTCTGTCTGTGGAAATCTCCAGCACAGCAAGACACACCCCACCCCCATCATCAGCAGGCTGGGTTCTTTAAAGGCCCAGCTCCACCAAAAACCCGGGCTGGCCGTGGGGAACAGGCACCCCCCCCAGCTCTTTACCTGTTCCCAGTAAGAACCGGCCCGGACACGCTGCGCCAGCAGCATTCGCCGCTGTAACCGCAATGATCCGGTTCTTACTCCACCGAGGCCAGGACCTCTGGTGGCACGTATCGTCCGTCCATTACTATTCCGGGGACTCTCCCACAATATATATATATATCTCACACTTCCCTCAACACACTTATGTGTATAGGTACTATGGGGGGAAGTTGCCATGTTGAGTATCTTTGAAGTCAGTATTGCTGGAGGCAACATGCTATTATTGGCAACAAACATATCAAAATATTGCATGCTGTTGATACATTTATAGCATCTTTAAAAATATCCAGAGATTTGTCTTCAATTTGTATGCCACCTGCTGGCGTGAGATTGCACCAAAAATTTGCATCATTTTAAAAGTCATTTTAATAAATGTGTTTACGTCCTGGCCAGGAGGCAAGCGATGCCAACTTTTTACTCCCTTATCACAAATTGACAGTCATAGCACACATGGCTCTCTTTTTTTGGGCACAAATGGTTATTACGTCGTCCTACATCAGATAAACCATACATTTTAGAGTAAAAAGTGCAAATACATTAATAATTGTGGGCCGGTGTAAAAAAAACAAAAAAAAAACTATAAACATAAAATCTCTGCAATGCCTTCATTAATCTCTTCATTTCCTTTAGGGTCCATTCACACATCCGCAAAATGGGTCCAATTTTGCGGAACGGATGCGGACCCATTCATTTTCAATGGGGCTGCAAAAGATGCGGACGGCGCACATGTGCCATCCGCATCCGCACTTCCGTTCCGCAGCCCCGCCAAAAAATAGAACATGTCCTATTCTTATCCGCAGCCACGGACAAGAAAAGGCATTTCTATCATAGTGCCGGCCATGTGCGGTCCGCAGAACAGTTGCAGACGTGTGAATGGACCCATAATTCTACTTTGCCTTATGCAGCAATTAAATCTGGGGAAAATATAGATATTTCTTCTATATGTATACCAGGAGATCAGCCATTTCAGTGGCTATAACACAACTAACTGCAAGTAAAAATACTTGAAGACATTAAAAAGTATTTAACATATTTTTCTTATTCCTTTTTTTATGTATGGCATAAAGCAAAACAGAACAAAACAGCAGCTTATCTTAGGGAGACCAACTGTTTTTCCTTCCCTGGAGGGATATTTGGCTTTCACTGTGTTGAAGATCCATAACTGGGGCGCCACAGTTATTTTGCATATAAACCAAAACCGGGTTGGAGCAATTGCCTCTGACACTTGAGGTAGAATCGTGTATGGAATCTGCCCTACATATATTATGATGCAAAAATAAACAGACCTAAAATAGTACTATGATGGACCTGATGGTTCTGAAATGTAAAGAAAAGCATCCGCCATGAGGCAAAAGGAGTATCCTGCCTCTGAAGGGTGGCGGCAGTTCACAGTGGCGCATGGGAGTCTATGGCTGATGTCCCCGCCATTCACTCTCATGAGCCATAAGCCTCTAGGCCTGAAGCCTATGCAGCAGTATAACAGTGCAGTGGGCCATGATTGCATCATTGTGACCTCCTGCGCTGGGTCTTAGGCCTCTTTCACATGAGCGAGTTTTCCGCGCGGGTGCGATGCGTAACATGAAAGCATAGCACCCACACTGAATCCTAACCCATTCATTTCAATGTGTCTGTGTACATGAGTGTTTTTTTTTTTTTTTTTCACGCAGCCCTAACCCCATAGAAGTGAATGGGGCTTCAGTGAAAAATGCATTGCATCCGCAAGCAAGTGCGGAGGCAATGCGTTTTTCACTGATGGTTGCTAGGAGATGTTGTTTGTAAACCTTCCGTTTTTTTATCACGTGCGTGAAAAACGCTTTAAATTGCATTGCACCTGCGCAGAAAAAACTGAACGCAATCGCAGACATTGTGCTGCCTGAGACTCAATGCAGGAGGTCATTATGAAGCCTGTACCAGGACACAGGCAACTCAGGCCACAGGCTTCTTCCCAGTAGTAGATGCAATGCAGAAGGCGGCATGAAGCTGGAATCAGTTGAGTATTTTGTCTTTTATTTTCACGTCACTACTGGCAGCACTACAGGGGGGGGGAGAATGTTAAATACTGGGGGTACTATTGAGGGGGGAATGCTAACTACTGGAGGTACTACAAGGGGAAAATGCTAAATACTGGGGGCACTAAAAGAGGGGTGACTATGCTAAATACTGGGGGGCACTACAGAGGGCGATGGCCATGCTAAATACTGGGGGTACTACAGAAGGGGATCATGCTAGATACTGGGGCGCTATAGAGGGGGACAATGCTAAATACTGGGGGCACCACAAAGAGGGCCCATGCTAAGTACTGGGGGCACTATCGAGGAAGGGAGCCATGATTAATACTGGGGACACTATAGAGGGGAGCTGCAATGCAAAATACTGGGAGCAATACAGAGGATGGAGGCCATGCTAAATACTAGGGGCACTAGAGGGTAGAATGCTACATACTGGGGCACTACAGAGGGGTGTGACCAAGCTAAATACTAGGGACACTACAGAGATGTGCAGCCGTTGAAAATACTGGGGGCACTATAGAGGGGGTGGCCATGCTAAATACTGGGGCACTACAGAGGGGGCCATAAGGCCATGCTAAATATTGGGGTACTACAGAGGGGTGCCTTGCTAAATACTGGGGGCACTACAGAGGGGGCCATAAAGCCATGCTAAATATTGGGGTAATACAGAGGGGGGCCTTGCCAAATACTGGGGGAACTAAAGAGAGGGTCATTATACTGTAAATACTGGGGAGACTACATATAGGGCCATGCTAAATACTGGGGCACTACAGAGGGAGACCATGCTAAATACTGGGGGCAACACAGGGGAGAATGCTAAATACGGAGGGCACTACAGAGGGGGCAACCATGCTAAATACTGGGGGCATGACAAAGGGGGAATGGTAAATACTGGCCTGGCGGCACTACAGGGGAGAATGCTAAATACTGAGGGCACTACAGAGGGGGGCGGTCATGCTAAATACTGGGGGAATGACAGTGGGGGGAATGGTAAATACTGGAGGCACTTCAGAGGAGGGCCATGAGGCCATGCTAAATACTGAGGGCACTACAGAGTGGGTCATGCTAAATACTGGGGGGATAAAGATTGGTTATACCAGCGCACAACGTAGTGTGTGGCGGTATATAATCACACCCAAAATTGACTGAATTATATATGTGAATAGGGATTATTAAAATATAACGCTTACTAAGTCCTTTAAAATTACAAATGGGTGAAAAAACAACGATTATTACAACGATAATTATACAGAACTGCCGCAGACAAACAAGATTTACAAATACCTCTACGGATATGTCTCACGTTGAGATAATAAAAAATTGTTTGATTTTACCACATCTAGTGGATGCCTCAGCCTGCGGTCGGTGGTTCAGGTGTTCGGTGGTTACCTGAATCTGCGTGACCTGGGTGCTGATGTCTTGGGCAGTGTGAATACTCCTGTATCACCCTATTGTGTCTTTCCTACCTACTCAGTGGGCTTGGAGCTAAGTACAAACCTGCCTAGCACACATGGAGCACCCGCCCCGACAGGGGCGACCCCATACCGAACCTGACCCTCGGTAGGGGCCTAATCCTATTAATACCCTAATTGCGCAGCCCTACACGCCATGTTTCGGTCTCAATGTTCAGACCTCATCAGGGGACTTCAACGATGTTTTCAAGGGTAACTGGAAACAAATTACAAATATGTACTAATTATAGATCACTAAATACTCTGAGTAATCACTGTAAATAAGTATATTAAAAACTCAGATTACTTACTGAAGAAGAAGTATGTTTAGCCTCGTACTTCCACTCTGGATATTCAATGGGTCATATCCACACCATAGCATGGGAAGTGTCCCATGTAAGTTGTCTGTCTCACCCAAAGTGGTCATCTGGGTGAGCAATTGTTGGTTGCTATCCACCACTTTAAATACCCCACCTCCCGGTACAAGTACGCCCCCCAATTACCTCTCTCACCTGTCCGTAACAACCATGGTATCTGGAATAGTGTGTGGAACGCACGCCGCTCGCGTGTGTTCCACCGGACCGGAAACTGGCGTCACATGGTGCGGGCTCACCGGAAGTGAGGTCAGGGCCTGCGTCTGAGCGTCGCCAGTTGCTGGGCAACTGCCCAGCTCGCTTCTACAATGCCCTTGTGCTGCATTTAATGTCCTGCCTGCTGTTTTAATAGTGCTCAATCGCAAGTATAAATGAAAGTAGGATATTAATCTGGCCGGATAATCGAGCCTAGGCCTCAATCCCGATATAATCGCGCCGACAGAAAGAATGAATTATGTTTTATGTTTATGCTAATAAACCTATTAGAAATGACAAAACCTACCATTCGCTACATGTGCGCACAGAAAAAGTCTTCAGTGCAAGTGGTATGTTACTATATCATAGCAGCACTGCAGTCATATGAAGCAACTATAATTTTCTTGTTCGTTTAGACCGAAGGGGTGGACAGTTTTCAAATAGAAGATCCATTTTGCTTCACATTGTAGGATCCTCCTGTCCACATCCCCCCGTCTAATCCCTGACTTGATTCTTTCGATTCCTGTAAAGGAAAGGACAGTCGGGTTTGCCATCATGTTCACTATTTACATGTCGTGACACAGGTGTATCTCTCCGATTTCTAACGTCACCGACATGCTCTCCTATCCTCCTCCTCAGTTCTCTGGTTGTCGATATATTCTACTCCACAGGTACATGTGATTTTGTAGATTACACCCATGCTCCTACAATTGATGAAATCTTGTATTGTGTAACTTTTGCCTGTATTGTTACTTCTGAATACCTTTGTCTTGGTCATAAAGGGGCACGCCACGCAGCCTCCACATTTAAAATTACCAAAGACGCCTCTTTCAAGCCAAGTTTTCTTTTGGACCACTGGTGTATAGTGGCTGTGCACCATCAAATCACGAATACTTCTGCCACGCCTATAGGTAATGCTGGGGTGCTCCTTTATGACCTTACAAATGTCTTCGGTCCATACGTAGGACGTGCCAGTGTTTAGAGATGATTTCTCTAATAGCAGAGGAACAACCATTGTAAGTACTTATGAGGCGGATTTCCCGATTTTCATTACCGCCAGTAGGTGGGGGGGTCTCCGTCCGGGGGGTAAGTAGTGACGCTCTGTCCCTATTAAGTGCCATTTGATATGCTGATGTTAATACACCAGCCGGGTAACCCCGATCCAAGAAACGAGTTTTTAGGTCTGCCGCTTGTTTAATGAATTCAGAGCGTCTGGAGCAGTTCCTCCTTAATCGCAGGTATTGACCCCGCGGTATTCCCTTCCTGAGGGGGTAGGGGTGGCTACTTTCCCACCTCAGGAGGGAGTTAGTGGAGGTTGGTTTCCGATAAATGGAGGTCTCCAAACGACCACTTTGGTCAATCCCGACAACAATATCAAGGAATGGGAGTTTAGATTGATGACATTCTGATGTAAAATGGAGGCCTATCTCGTTTTTATTGAGTTCTTGGACCCACTTAGAGAAGCACTCCAGACTCCCTTTCCATATGACAAACACGTCATCAATGAAACGTGCCCATTTTAAAACACTTTGGAATTCCATCATAGATTCATCCCTGAATACTATGGTATTCTCCCACCAGCCCAGGAACAAGTTTGCGTACGATGGCGCACAGGGACTGCCCATCGCAGTGCCCCTGAGCTGGTGGTAGAATCGTCCATTGAAGAGGAAAGTAATTCCTCTTCAATGAGAACTCAAGTAGTTCAAGTACAAAGGTGTTATGGGCTTGAAAGTGTCTACCCCTTGTTGATAAAAAATATGACGTTGCATATAGACCCCACTTGTGTGGGATGGATGAGTATAGTGCTTCCACATCCACACTTCCCAATATGCAGCCCTCCTCTAAATGGATTCCCTCCAGTTGTCTAAGTAGGTCACCGGTATCTTTAACATGGGAGGACAAAGAGAGAACGAAAGGTGCCAAGATTTTGTCTATATAGACTCCCAGGTTTTGGCTAAGGCTATCGACGCCTGATACTATAGGTCGTCCTTTTAAAGGCTCATAGCCTTTATGCACCTTTGGGAGGCTATAGAACGTCGCAATCTGAGGACATTGGGGAAAGAGAAAGTCGAATTCTTCTTGATTAATTAATTTAGCGAATTTGGCTCTTTCTAAAATACATTTAAGTTCTTTATTATAGGCCACAGTCGGGTCGCCAGGAAGAATTTCATAACAGTCACGAGGGGCCAGTAGACTCTCACATATTGCTTCCTATTTACTTGTACTCAAGACAACTGTGTTGCCACCTTTGTCCGATGGTTTTATAACGATATTTTATTTTAGATAGATCATCCAGTGCACGTAGTTCGTCTGGAGTACAATTTTGTGGTGCAGAGTAAAGGTGGGTAGTCTCTAAGTCACTACTGACCAATTTCAGAAAGACATCAACGCAGTTTGTCTCACCTATAGGGGGAATCCTCCTGCTTTTGTTTTTAAGGCAAGTAAAGGGTCCCTCACCCGGAGCCGGTTCGTTTGCAGTAGTTAAGCTTTGTAACAATTTTACGTCCGGTACCATCTCAACAGGAACACCCATTTCTATGCTTTGTTTTTTATCTATATTACGAAAATATTTATACCATCGAAGTTTACGTGCAAAAAGATGCAGGTCAACTATAGTTTTGAATGGATTATATTTGGATGTTGGGACAAAGGAGAGACCCCTTTCCAAGACTTTTGTTCAGTATTGGTTAGGAGTATGGGGTGACAGGTTAATTATTTTTGGGCCTGTGTTACTCCTGCTCCCTGAGTTTGTTGATGTACTCGATTTCTCAGGGGGTAGGTCTGGCCTTGGTCTAAAAAACCTTGCCCGCCCCTATTATAGGAATTTCCCCTGTAGTTTTTCTTGCCTCGGCCTCTACCTTTATTGGAATTTTTGCGATTACCTGTATAGGATTCTATATCTGATTCTGACTGATCCGTCTCAGTTGATGAGAAATCAGTATCTCTTTCTGTCAACCTCCTTCTTTCTATCGGTTGTACGTATACCTTATTTTCTTTAAAATCAGCCAAATCTCGAGTAAATTGTTTGTTTACGCTCTTTAAGATGATATTGGAATTTATCTAAAGAGGTCTGAAGTTGTTTCTCCTTTGTCCCAAAATCCGTCTCCTGTGAAAATGTCTGCGTGATAGTTATTTGGTCTCGTAGTTTAATATCAAGTCCCACCAGAGTCTGCCGCTCCTGTTCAATTAGAATTTTCATAAATCGCAATGAACTATTCGTAGCCTCCAACTCCCATTTTTTCATGAGGGTGGCATTTCTACAGCGTGTAGCAGGAGTCAAATTGATCCGAAGACCTCGTGGGACTATATTATGTTCCAAGTAGTGTTCCAAACTTTGGACTTCCCACCAGGAAACGATCTGTTCCTTATACACCTTTTCTAGCTCCTTAAATGAAGCACCATAAGATGGGATATATTTTCTCTGACAGAAGGCTCTGTCAGAGAAAACCTCTTTGGTTTCTGTCAGCCAACTACCAACTACGTGCACTGGATGATCTATCTAAAAATAAAAATATCGTTATAAAACCATCGGACAAAGGTGGCAACACAGTTGTCTTGAGTACAAGTAAATATGAAGCAATATGTGAGAGTCTACTGGCCCCTCGTGATTGTTATGAAATTCTTCCTGGCGATCCGACCGTGGCCTATAAAAAAGAACTTAAATGTATTTTAGAAAGAGCCAAATTCGCTAAATTAATTAATCAAGAAGAATTCGACTTTCTCTTTCCCCAATGTCCTCAGATTGCGACGTTCTATAGCCTCCCAAAGGTGCATAAAGGCTATGATCCTTTAAAAGGACGACCTATAGTATCAGGCGTCGATAGCCTTAGCCAAAACCTGGGAGTCTATATAGACAAAATCTTGGCACCTTTCGTTCTCTCCCTGTCCTCCCATGTTAAAGATAACGGTGACCTACTTAGACAACTGGAGGGAATCCACTTAGAGGAGGGCTGTATATTGGGAAGTGTGGATGTGGAAGCACTATACTCATCCATCCCACACGAGTGGGGTCTATATGCAACGTCATATTTTCTATCAACAAGGGGTAGACACTTTCAAGCCTATAACACCTTTGTACTTGAACTATTGGAGTTCTCATTGAAGAGGAATTACTTCCTCTTCAATGGACGATTCTACCACCAGCTCAGGGGCACTGCGATGGGCAGTCCCTGTGCGCCATCGTACGCAAACTTGTTCCTGGGCTGGTGGGAGAATACCATAGTATTCAGGGATGAATCTATGATGGTGTTCCAGAGTGTCCTAAAATGGGCACGTTTCATTGATGACGTGTTTGTCATATGGAAAGGGAGTCTGGAGTGCTTCTCTAAGTGGGTCCAAGAACTCAATAAAAACGAGATAGGCCTCCATTTTACATCAGAATGTCATCCATCTAAACTCCCATTCCTTGATATTGTTGTCGGGATTGACCAAAGTGGTCGTCTGGAGACTTCCATCTATCGTAAACCAACCTCCACTAATTCCCTCCTGAGGTGGGAAAGTAGCCACCCCTACCCCCTCAGGAAGGGAATACCGCGGGGCCAATACCTGCGATTAAGGAGGAATTGCTCCAGACGCTCTGAATTCATTAAACAAGCTGCAGACCTAAAAACTCGTTTCGTGGATTGGGGTTACCCGGCTGGTGTATTAACATCAGCATATCAAATGGCACTTAATAGGGACAGAGCGTCACTACTTACCCCCCGGACGGAGACCCCCCCACCCACTGGCGGTAATGAAAACCGGGAAATCCGCCTCATAAGTACTTACAATGGTTGTTCCTCTGCTATTAGAGAAATCATCTCTAAACACTGGCACGTCCTACGTATGGACGAAGACATTTGTAAGGTCATAAAGGAGTACCCCAGCATTACCTATAGGCGTGGCAGAAGTATCCGTGATTTGATGGTGCACAGCCACTATACACCAGTGGTCCAAAAGAAAAATTTGGCTTGAAAGAGGCGTCTTTGGTAATTTTAAATGTGGAGGCTGCGTGGCGTGCCCCTTTATGACCAAGACAAAGGTATTCAGAAGTAACAATACAGGCAAAAGTTACACAATACAAGATTTCATCAATTGTAGGAGCATGGGTGTAATCTACAAAATCACATGTACCTGTGGAGTAGAATATATCGGTAAGACAACCAGAGAACTGAGGAGGAGGATAAGAGAGCATGTCGGTGACATTAGAAATCGGAGAGATACACCTGTGTCACGACATGTAAATAGTGAACATGATGGCAAACCCGACTGCCTTTCCTTTACAGGAATCGAAAGAATCAAGTCAGGGATTAGACGGGGGGATGTGGACAGGAGGATCCTACAATGTGAAGCAAAATGGATCTTCTATTTGAAAACTGTCCACCCCTTCGGTCTAAACGAACAAGAAAATTATAGTTGCTTCATATGACTGCAGTGCTGCTATGATATAGTAACATACCACTTGCACTGAAGACTTTTTCTGTGCGCACATGTAGCGAATGGTAGGTTTTGTCATTTCTAATAGGTTTATTAGCATAAACATAAAACATAATTCATTCTTTCTGTCGGCACGATTATATCGGGATTGAGGCCTAGGCTCGATTATCCGGCCAGATTAATATCCTACTTTCATTTATACTTGCGATTGAGCACTATTAAAACAGCAGGCAGGACATTAAATGCAGCACAAGGGCATTGTAGAAGCGAGCTGGGCAGTTGCCCAGCAACTGGCGACGCTCAGACGCAGGCCCTGACCTCACTTCCGGTGAGCCCGCACCATGTGACGCCAGTTTCCGGTCCGGTGGAACACACGCGAGCGGCGTGCGTTCCACACACTATTCCAGATACCATGGTTGTTACGGACAGGTGAGAGAGGTAATTGGGGGGCGTACTTGTACCGGGAGGTGGGGTATTTAAAGTGGTGGATAGCAACCAACAATTGCTCACCCAGATGACCACTTTGGGTGAGACAGACAACTTACATGGGACACTTCCCATGCTATGGTGTGGATATGACCCATTGAATATCCAGAGTGGAAGTACGAGGCTAAACAATACCTTCTTATTTCAGTAAGTAATCTGAGTTTTTAATATACTTATTTACAGTGATTACTCAGAGTATTTAGTGATCTATAATTAGTACATTTTTGTAATTTGTTTCCAGTTACCCTTGAAAACATCGTTGAAGTCCCCTGATGAGGTCTGAACATTGAGACCGAAACATGGCGTGTAGGGCTGCGCAATTAGGGTATTAATAGGATTAGGCCCCTACCGAGGGTCAGGTTCGGTATGGGGTCGCCCCTGTCGGGGCGGGTGCTCCATGTGTGCTAGGCAGGTGTGTACTTAGCTCCCAGCCCACTGTGTAGGTAGGAAAGACACAATAGGGTGATACAGGAGTATTCACACTGCCCAAGACATCAGCACCCAGGTCACGCAGATTCAGGTAACCACCGAACACCTGAACCACCGACCGCAGGCTGAGGCATCCACTAGATGTGGTAAAATCAAACCATTTTTTATTATCTCAACGTGAGACATATCCGTAGAGGTATTTGTAAATCTTGTTTGTCTGCGGCAGTTCTGTATAATTATCGTTGTAATAATCGTTGTTTTTTCACCCATTTGTAATTTTAAAGGACTTAGTAAACGTTATATTTTAATAATCCCTATTCACATATATAATTCAGTAAATACTGGGGGGCACTACAGAAGGTGGCCACACTAAATGCTGGGGGAATTATAGAGGTGGCCATTATAAATACTGGGGGTGCTACGGAGTGGGAATTAAAAATAAGGGGGTCATTATAAATACTAGAAGCTCTACAGTTTTTGAAAACCATGTATCATTTTCTGTTCACTTCACACATACTGCTACTTTGTGTTGGTCTATTACATAAAATCCAAACAAAATACATTTAAATTTGTGGGTGTAAAAAAACTTGGAAAGGTTCAAGGGTTATGAATACTTTTTCAAGGCATGGTAGATAGATAAAGATGGATGATAGAAAAATAGATTTTTAGAAATATCTTTTACTTTTTTGCTTTCTTTTATGTCTTTTTATGTGATGTTCAAGGAAAACGTTATTAGTGCCAATTCACAAATATATCAAAGGATATTATAGGTATGAACACGATTGCATTGCTGGCCAGACAACACCATAGTTATCATGCTAGTCACATCCATCCCTATGGGAAACCTTCCCAGTATTTTTGCATGAATAACAATAACTAGAAAATCTAAAGAGAAATAGGACACATGCAGCACAGAGCATTAGACACTCAATTACCGCTTACACTATGGAACCCTGCAATCCTAACAATGCAAATGTTTTTTTGCAGTATATACAGTATATCATTTCAGGCAAGCAGTGGTGGTGGGTGTTTTCTTCAAAGATCCCATTATGTTATTGTAGTAAAGCATTATGGATGACCTGTAGATCAATTTCACAATGGAATCAACATATCCAGTATACAAAAGATACATTATCCGTTTTAGAACCAAAACCTAAACAAAATGTCATCAAAGTTAACTTCTATAGCATTAGACAGAGAAATGAGATATTGCAACTTCTAATTTATATGGTTTCAATCAGTGGTGGCCGAATAGTAGATAATGGACTACTAGTAGATGTCAAAGTAAGGGCGGGTTCGCACTTGCATTAAGACATTCGGTTATAGGTTCTGTTTGTAACAGAATATGACGGAATTCCTGGACGGAATGCAAAACGGAAGCCATTACGAGGCATTCTGTTTGGATCCGTCATAATAAAAGTCTGTGAGCAAGCATAACGGATCTCGTCTGGTTTCCGTTATGCAGAACGGAAAACAAAGTCCTATCGTCAGGAAACCAGACGAGATCCGTTATCCTTGCCCATAGACTTCTATTAGGACGGATCAAAATGGAATGCCTCTTAATGGCTTCTGTTTTGCATTCCGTCCGGGAATTCCGTTATATTCTGTTACAAACGTAACCTATAACGGAATGCCCTAACACAAGAGCGAACCCGCCCTAAGTAGGGACGATTAGATCTTGAAGTTAAGTCACCAAGCTGTTCTCCTCCTAGCCCCTTCACAGACGGTTTTTGGGTATCCGTGCTCCTGTCACCAACCATTACTAGTGAAATGCTTATACACGAGTCATGTAGGGATATGTGAATCTTGACCAGTGCTATTAGCGGGTGAGGGTCTCACATGCTTCTTGACAACTAATAGACATGCTCAACCTGCGGCCCTCCAGCTGTTGTAAAACTACAACTCCCACAATGCCCTGTTGTAGGCTGATACCTGTAGGCTGTTCGGGCATGCTGGGAGTTGTAGTTTTGCAACAGCTGGAGGGCCGCAGGTTGAGCATGCCAGAGAAGAGCAGCACAGTCATGTGTAAAGAAGACATGGCTGTGGAGGAGTGCAATAAACATCAGACAGGGGCATGCAAACAAATTTAAATAGTGTCCTCCAAGTGACTTAATGTACCATATAGAGTATGACAATCTCCTTCCAACAAAGCCAGAGATCTCCTCATTCATTGCTCCAATTGCTAGATTTATTTCAGGTTGGCAGCTCAGAGGATGTGTCCTCTCTCAGGGAGGCATGTGCTTTCTGCTGCAGCTCTTTCCCTTTAAAGCTTCATTCACACATCAGTGTTCCACGGACAGCACACGTCCCCATTCATTTTAATGTGTGTATTCAGACATCAGTGTTTTAGCACAGTCCTTGGGTCCGTGAGTCCGTGTTTTCAGCACGGATGCTTGCTCTATTTTGTCAGTGTTCACGGACCCATCACGTCTATTATAGTCTATTGGTCCGTGAAAACCACGGATGCAGCACGGATGCCATCAATGTTGCATCCGTGTTTCACGGATCATTATGAAAAGATGCTTTGAAAAAAAAATTCAGCTGTTCAGTGTCAGTAAAAAACACGGATGCAACACGGACAGCAAACAAACGGGCACACGGACCCAACACGGAGCTTCACGGATGCATCACTGACCACCTGCTCACGGATTTGAGCACGGACACGGACGTGTAAATGAGGCTTAACTGTCACAGCTTCTAACAGAAGTTATGGTTGGTGAGAGTTGAAGATTTAAACTGAGTGCATGCGACCACCTCAGTGAGGTGGACGGAGAAATCAGGGAAGGAGCAAGCAGCAGGTGACGCTATACAGATGCATTTTAATAAATACATTTTTAGTTACATGGAATTATAGAAGCATTCAGATCCAGGGGCTAGTTTGAAAAATGTAGAATATTTTTAATGGGTTTAAGTTTTTTGGGGGAAATAATTATTCACTGAAGCCCCCTAGCCTGCATCGCCTGCTGATAGATTCAAACGTACCCGCTCCTCACTGCTCCGGTCCTGCGAGCTGGCTCCTGTCACTCCATCTTGTGGGCCCCAGCTTATTTTCTTCCAGGTAGATACCCCAAGCGGCAAGTCAAAACTGAAATCGGTTACCTGCTGCAGTGGCACATGAGACCATGTTCATACTTGGCCTAAAGAAAACAAGCTGAGGACCGGAAGATGGAGGAGCAGGAGACAACATTCGGAAGAGCCAGTAAGTATGATCTATCAGCAGATGATACAGAATAGGGACCTTACTAATTATTTAATTATTCCCAGAAAACCCCTTTAAGGCCCCCAGGATAGCGGCCATTATTCCTACTAACTCTTGTTCCCAATTTTATTTCCCGTGTAAATTTGCCGCCGTCCACCCAATGAAGAAGGAAGGGCATCTTTTATGCGACACAGTGTAAACAGGGACGTTCTTCCAGCAAGCAATGCATTTATTTGGGGACAAGGGGTTGTAATAACGATCACTTGTCCCCCCCATACAGAGGAGATGATTGCTGGGCTTTGGCTTGTGTAAAACAGCCTCTAGACTATACAGTCTAAGGCCCCTTGCACACGAACGTTGTGCATCCGTTCCGTGCATTGGGGACTGCAATTTGCGGCAGCTAGGATGGATCGAGACTCATTCAACTTGAATGGGTCCGCGATCCGTCCGCACCGCAAAAAAATAGAACAAGTTCTATTTTTTGGGGTGCGGAGGCACGGACAGAAACACCACAGAAGCACTCCGTAGTGCTTCCATGGGGTTGCGATCCGTACTTCTGTTCCGCATCTCCGAGATTGCGGACCCATTGAAGTAAATGGGTCCGCATCCGTTATGCGGAGTGCACACAGGCCGGTGCCCGTGTATTGCGGACCTGCCCTTCGTGGGCCGCAATACGGCCACGGGCACACAACGTTCGTGTGCAAGAGGCCTAAAGATGCGGCAGGTTTATCAGAGTGGCTGATACGGCGGATTTTAACAGTGGAATTTGGTGCGTATTCTGTACCAAAAAGCCGCCCACAGCCATCAAATTCTTCCTGCCAGCTTCCGTGTGAATGGGGCCTTAGATTTTAGCGCATTTTCTGTGCACATTGGAGGTAATTTATTATGACCCCCTATGCCAGAAACTGACGTAAAAAGTTGCATAGCCACATTTCTGCAACCTTTTGAATTCAGGCGTACGTGATGTTTCTACGCCACCCTCACCACTGGGAAATGACGTGGGCGTGTTGTGGGCAGTATCGCCTACCATCAGATGCTCATAACGGTTTTTAGTTCACCAGTGCCTTAAAAAATTGGTATATGCAAATGGGGCTTAAACAGGAGCTGTCACCTCTCCTGACAGGTCTGTTTTAGTAACTACTTGCATCTCCCATGTAATAACAATTCTGGATCTTCTATTCCTATGGCTCTATGATGTTACATTCCTTTAACATTCCTTCTAGAAGCTATCAATGAATTATTAGCAGTTGCAATAAGGGTCCAGATGGTTGTTACCAGTTGGGGGGCGGCCCTATACAGCCTGACATTATCCAATCAGTGCTACCAGTGTTAGACACGCCCTCAACAGGTCACTTTTAGTGCAGACATTTGCAAGCATTTTATTCATAACTTTTAGCAGAAATAATAAAGGAATATTGCGCTCTCTCAATTCGCTCCATGAGATGGGAGCGAGAGGGGCTCATAAACTTTTTATTGAGTCGATCTCACTTCATGTCAGGCAGCGAGGAGAGAGAGCGTGATATGCGCTTACTTATCTCCACTAATTCTAGAGATCAGTGGGGGTCTCATCGCTCAGACCCTCGCTGATCTAAACTTTTGATATGTCCCTACAACATTTCAAAAGTCTGTTCAAAGCCTAGTGCCACTTTAATCTCTTATCCCGTCTGCTCTCTCATCAAGCACTGCTTGTATAGGGAATTCATAGTAGTACTCAGCAATCAGGCATACTCCGATACTTGATCTTAGTAAATATGACATCTGCTTATTGTCTTGGAGGACTGAGAATGTGTTTCTTCTTTGCTCCCATATATTTCGGTGGTGGAGTGTATTTATTTAGTTTTCTTTCACTTAGATGGGAGATGGAATTAAGCTAGTGAGTGCATGAGCATACATTAATCAGTATCATTAACCGCTGCCATACATGCAAACAGTATTTAATACAGTATAATTAGGCTGTTGATATAGTATTATTTGCCTGCCCAGTATATGGCTGTCTTTTCTTTGCAGTGAAGGGTGCCCTCAAGTGGTTCATTTTAAGAACTGCAATAATGGATGTTCCTAAAAGGAAATATAGTCAGTATAGATGAGCGAATTTCATGTTATGAAATTCGTTCACGCTTCGTTTGGTGGTAAAAGCAGCCCATAGACTTCTATTATGACAGAATGAATTGCGTTATGGTCTGTGGTAACGGAATCCATAACGTAATTCTGCTTTTACCACCAAACGAAGCGAGAACAAATTTCAAAATATGAAATTCGCTCATCTTTAGTAGTCAGCTTAGGCTACTTTCACACTAGCGTTAATACTTTCCGGTATTGAGATCCGTCATAGGGTCTCAATTCCAGAAAAAAAAACGCTTCTGTTTTGTCCCCATTCATTGTCAGTGGGGATAAAACGTAACTGAACAGAACGGATTGCTCCAAAATGCATTTTGTTCCGTTCTCATACCGGAGAGCTGCGGTTTGCTTTCTGTCCTGGTTTGCGGAGCAAAACGGATCCGTCATGACCCACAATGCAAGTCAATGGGGACGGATCAGTTTTCTCTGCCACAATAGAAAACGGATCCGTCTATTGCCTTTAATGGAGTTCATGACGGATCCGTCTATTGCCTTTAATGGAGTTCATGACGGATCCGTCCAGTGGCGTAGCGTGGGTTGCCAGCACCCGGGGCGAGCCATGTATTGCGCCCCCCCCCTCCCAACCTGTGGACACGCCCCTTTTACAGCTAATGTAGCAGTCCTATGTAACACCACAGATAACATGGTGACAACGCTCTAAGTACAGATTATGTAGTAGATGGGTATAAGGCCCCAGAATTCAGAACACGCACAGTGTGACCTGAAGTCTGGGGCCAGGATGCAGCAGGGATGCGCCAAATTCTCAATCCACCCCCCCCCCCAACCCTACCGTATAACAAATATGTGTTTGGACATTACATACATCACTACAAAATATACAGTATAATACAGCACCACATACCTCATCCATCCAGTGACGTCTCCTGTGATGTAGACTTTCCTCAGCATCTTCATTCAGAGATAAGACCGCCATGACACCTTCTTTCAGCCACGTCACATCTCTGCAGAGTTTTATTAATATTAGTTATTATTATTATATATAATGCCCCACTCTGTATAATGACCCCTCTGTAATATTAGGATATATAATGGGCCATTATATATCCTAATAATACAGAGGGGGCCATTATATATAATAATTATCCAGAGGGTCCATTATATATCCTAATATTACAGAGGGGTCATTATATATAATAATTATACAGAGGGGCATTATATATATATAATATTAATACAGAGGGGGCCATTATATATCCTAATATTACAGAGGGGTCACTATATATAATATACAGAGAGGCCATTATATATTATAGTTATACAGAAGGGGCCATAATAAATAATAATTATACAAAGGAGCCATTATATATTATACAGAGGGGCCATTATAATAATACAGAGGGGCCATTATATATTATAATAATACAGAGGGGCCATTATATATCCTAATATTACAGAGGGGCCATTATATATTATAGTTATACAGAGAGGCTATTAATAATGGGCCCTCTGTATAATTATGTGTTCTTGCATAGCAAGACCACATACTATTATCTCACATATATATTATTATGTGTTCTTGCATAGCAAGACCACATACTATTATCTCACATATATATTCTTATTATTATGTGTTCTTGCATAGCAAGACCACATACTATTATCTCACAAGTATATTATTATTATTATGTGTTCTTGCATAGCAAGACCACATAATGTTATCTCACATATATATTATTATTATGTGTTCTTGCATAGCAAGACCACATACTATTATCTCACATATATATTATTATTATTTTTATTATTATTATTATTATAGCCAAATTTGCCACCCTAACTCCTCCCACAGTTTTTACACTACATAGACAAAAATTTACCAAAACGTGCAGATTGTACCCGATCGGATTGCTATTACTTTGTGGAGCGATCCCACCCCCGGGGCCCCCGTGGCGGGCCCCGGAAGCCCCCTTTTTTCCCATAGACTTTGACAGGGTAAATTTTCAAATCGCTCCCACTCGCCAGGCTTTGACGCTAAAGTCACCAAACTTGGGTCACTTAGTCATGGAGTCAACCCGAAAATTTTGGGCACATTTCGGGGACCCCAAAAAGTGGGCGGGGCCATACAGAACCAATCAAAATCTCCCCATTGACTTTAATGAGAACTTCAAATTGCTACTCCTCCCACATTTTTAGGAGTACAAATTCCAGACTTTGCAGACTTGGTCGGCACCCACCCGAGTACCTTGCTTTTGCTTTGTTACCCGATCCCACCCTCCGGGCCCCTGGGACAGGGCCCCCAAAATCCATGTTTTTCCCATTGACTTTGACAGGGACAATTTTCAAATCGCTCCCAGTCGCACAGATTTTAAACTAAAGTCACCAAACTTGGGTCACTTAGTCATGGGGTCAACGCACAATTTGTTAGCACATTTCGGAGACCCGAAAATGTGGGCGGGGCCACACAGAACCAATCAAATTCTCCCCATTGACTACAATGAGACGTTCAAATTGCTACTCCTCCCACAGATTTAGGAGTATAAATACCGAACTTTGCACCCTTGGTCGGCACATACCCGAGTATCTTGCTTGTGCTTTGTTAACCGATCCCACCCTCCGGGCCCCTGGGGCGGGCCCCCGAAAACCTCTTTTTTTCTCCCATAGAGTTTTATTGGAAAAATGCAAATGTTTGTCACTCATACAGCTTCGGAGTGAAACTCACCAAACTTGGGTCACTCAGTCATGGGGTCAACCTGAAAATTTCTGTCACATTTTGGGGACATTAAAAAGTGGGCGGAGCTACAAACAACCAATCAGATTTTCCCTATTGACTTCAATGAGAAACCTTTAAATTGCTGTCATTCTCACAGTATTTAAGCCAGAATACCCAAACTTGGCACCGTAGGTCATTGGGTGACTGGATTCAAAAAATAATGAAAAAGTGGGCGGAGTCTACAACGGCCAATCAAATTTCAGCCATTTGTTTAAATGGGAAAAATTCAAACTGCCGCTGCTCTTAGACTGTTAATGGCAGGTTTCCCAAACTTGGTACAGTTGGACAATTTAGGATTAGGATTAAAATTTTGAAAAGTGGGCGGGGCCAAAAACAACCAATCAGATTTCTTTCATTGATTTCAATATGGAAAAAAAAAAATTCAGAAAATTGAAAAATGCTGCCATGATTGATGTCAGGGGCTTCAAATCGCTGAAATCAGGTGATAGATTACTTTGGATTCAAAAATTTAAAAAGTGGGCGGAGCCAACAACAACAAATCAGATTTTCCCTATTGACTTCAATAAGAAACCTTTAAATTGCTGTCATTCTCACAGTATTTAAGCCAGAATACCCAAACTTGGCACCGTAGGTCATTGGGTGACTGGATTCAAAAAATAATGAAAAAGTGGGCGGAGTCTACAACGGCCAATCAAATTTCAGCCATTTGTTTAAATGGGAAAAATTCAAACTGCCGCTGCTCTTAGACTGTTAATGGCAGGTTTCCCAAACTTGGTACAGTTGGACAATTTAGGATTAGGATTAAAATTTTGAAAAGTGGGCGGGCCCAAAAACAACCAATCAGATTTCTTTCATTGATTTCAATATGGAAAAAAAAAAATTTCTGAAAATTGAAAAATGCTGCCATGATTGATGTCAGGGGCTTCAAATCGCTGAGATCAGGTCATAGATTACTTTGGATTCAAAAAATTTAAAAGTGGGCGGAGCCAACAACAACAAATCAGATTTTCCCTATTAACTTTAATGAGAAACCTTTAAATTGCTGTCATTCTCACAGTATTTAAGCCAGAATACCCAAACTTGGCACCGTAGGTCATTGGGTGACTGGATTCAAAAATTTATTAAAAAGTGGGCGGAGTCTACAACGGCCAATCAAATTTCAGCCATTTATTTCAATGGGGAAATTTAAAACTGCCGCTGATCTTACACTGTTAATGGCAGGATCCCCAAACTTGGTACAGTTGGACAATTTAGGATTAGGATTAAAATTCAGAAAAGTGGGCGGGGCCAAAAACAACCAATCAGATTTCTTTCATTGATTTCAATGTGGAAAAAAAAAATGCAGAAAATTGAAAAATGCTTCCATGATTGATGTCAGGGGCTTCAAATCTCTGAAATCAGGTGATAGATTAATTTGGATTCAAAAATTTAAAAAGTGGGCGGAGCCAACAACAACAAATCAGATTTTCCCTATTGACTTCAATGAGAAACCTTTAAATTGCTGTCATTCTCACAATATTTAAGTCAGAATACCCAAACTTGGCACCGTAGGTCATTGGGTGACTGGGGTCAAAAAAAATTAAAAAGTGGGCGGGGTCTACAACGGCCAATCAAATTTCAGCCATTTGTTTAAATGGGAAAAATTCAAACTGCCGCTGCTCTTAGACTGTTAATGGCAGGGTTCCGAAACTTGGCACAGTTGGTCACTGGAGGACTGTGCCAATGTATATCTCATTTTGGGGACGCTAAAAAGTGGGCGGAGCCACAAACAACCAATCAGATTTTCCCTATTGACTTCAATAAGAAACCTTTAAACAGCTGTCATTCTCACAGCACCCAAACTCGGCAGGGTGGGTCAGTGTGAGACAAAGGTCAAAATGTATAAAAGTGGGCGGAGTCTACACTCCACCCAGTTACTCCGCCCACTCCAGTTGTAAGCTACTGGTGGAGGCAAGAACACATCACACAATTTCCCCAGAAATTGTACCTTTTCTAGTTATTATTATTATTATTATTATTATTATTATTATTATAGCCAAATTTGCCACCCTAACTCCTCCCACAGTTTTTACACTACATAGACAAAAATTTACCAAAACGTGCAGATTGTACCCGATCGGATTGCTATTACTTTGTGGAGCGATCCCACCCCCGGGGCCCCCGTGGCGGGCCCCGGAAGCCCCCTTTTTTCCCATAGACTTTGACAGGGTAAATTTTCAAATCGCTCCCACTCGCCAGGCTTTGACGCTAAAGTCACCAAACTTGGGTCACTTAGTCATGGAGTCAACCCGAAAATTTTGGGCACATTTCGGGGACCCCAAAAAGTGGGCGGGGCCATACAGAACCAATCAAAATCTCCCCATTGACTTTAATGAGAACTTCAAATTGCTACTCCTCCCACATTTTTAGGAGTACAAATTCCAGACTTTGCAGACTTGGTCGGCACCCACCCGAGTACCTTGCTTTTGCTTTGTTACCCGATCCCACCCTCCGGGCCCCTGGGACAGGGCCCCCAAAATCCATGTTTTTCCCATTGACTTTGACAGGGACAATTTTCAAATCGCTCCCAGTCGCACAGATTTTAAACTAAAGTCACCAAACTTGGGTCACTTAGTCATGGGGTCAACGCGCAATTTGTTAGCACATTTCGGAGACCCGAAAATGTGGGCGGGGCCACACAGAACCAATCAAATTCTCCCCATTGACTACAATGAGACGTTCAAATTGCTACTCCTCCCACAGATTTAGGAGTATAAATACCGAACTTTGCACTCTTGGTTGGCACATACCCGAGTATCTTGCTTGTGCTTTGTTAACCGATCCCACCCTCCGGGCCCCTGGGGCGGGCCCCCGAAAACCTCTTTTTTTCTCCCATAGAGTTTTATTGGAAAAATGCAAATGCTTGTCACTCATACAGCTTCGGAGTGAAACTCACCAAACTTGGGTCACTCAGTCATGGGGTCAACCTGAAAATTTCGGTCACATTTTGGGGACATAAAAAAGTGGGCGGAGCTACAAACAACCAGATTTTCCCTATTGACTTCAATAAGAAACCTTTAAATTGCTGTCATTCTCACAGTATTTAAGCCAGAATACCCAAACTTGGCACCGTAGGTCATTGGGTGACTGGATTCAAAAAATAATGAAAAAGTGGGCGGAGTCTACAACGGCCAATCAAATTTCAGCCATTTGTTTAAATGGGAAAAATTCAAACTGCCGCTGCTCTTAGACTGTTAATGGCAGGGTTCCTGAAACTTGGCTACAGTTGGACAATTTAGGATTAGGATTAAAATTTTGAAAAGTGGGCGGGGCCAAAAACAACCAATCAGATTTCTTTCATTGATTTCAATGTGGAAAAAAAAAAATTCAGAAAATTGAAAAATGCTTCCATGATTGATGTCAGGGGCTTCAAATCTCTGAAATCAGGTGATAGATTAATTTGGATTCAAAAATTTAAAAAGTGGGCGGAGCCAACAACAACAAATCAGATTTTCCCTATTGACTTCAATGAGAAACCTTTAAATTGCTGTCATTCTCACAATATTTAAGTCAGAATACCCAAACTTGGCACCGTAGGTCATTGGGTGACTGGGGTCAAAAAAAATAAAAAGTGGGCGGGGTTTACAACGGCCAATCAAATTTCAGCCATTTGTTTAAATGGGAAAAATTCAAACTGCCGCTGCTCTTAGACTGTTAATGGCAGGGTTCCGAAACTTGGCACAGTTGGTCACTGGAGGACTGTGCCAATGTATATCTCATTTTGGGGATGCTAAAAAGTGGGCGGAGCCACAAACAACCAATCAGATTTTCCCTATTGACTTCAATAAGAAACCTTTAAACAGCTGTCATTCTCACAGCACCCAAACTCGGCAGGGTGGGTCAGTGTGAGACAAAGGTCAAAATTTATAAAAGTGGGCGGAGTCTACACTCCACCCAGTTACTCCGCCCACTCCAGTTGTAAGCTACTGGTGGAGGCAAGAACACATCACACAATTTCCCCAGAAATTGTACCTTTTCTAGTTATGTGTTCTTGCATAGCAAGACCACATACTATTATCTCACATATATATTATTATGTGTTCTTGCATAGCAAGACCACATAATGTTATCTCACATATATATTATTATTCTTATTATTCTTCTTATTCTTATTATAGCCAAATTTGCCACCCTAACTCCTCCCACAGTTTTTACACTACATAGACAAAAATTTACCAAAACGTGCAGATTGTTCCCGATCGGATTGCTATTACTTTGTGGAGCGATCCCACCCCCGGGGCCCCCGTGGCGGGCCCCGGAAGCCCCCTTTTTTCCCATAGACTTTGACACGGTAAATTTTCAAATCGCTCCCACTCGCCAGGCTTTGACGCTAAAGTCACCAAACTTGGGTCACTTAGTCATGGAGTCAACCCGAAAATTTTGGGCACATTTCGGGGACCCCAAAAAGTGGGCGGGGCCACACAGAACCAATCAAAATCTCCCCATTGACTTTAATGAGACCTTCAAATTGCTACTTCTCCCACATTTTTAGGAGTACAAATTCCAAACTTTGCAGACTTGGTCGGCACCCACCCAAGTACCTTGCTTTTGCTTTGTTACCCGATCCCACCCTCCGGGCCCCTGGGACAGGGCCCCCAAAATCCACGTTTTTCCCATTGACTTTGACAGGGACAATTTTCAAATCTCTCCCAGTCGCACAGATTTTAAACTAAAGTCACCAAACTTGGGTCACTTAGTCATGGGGTCAACCTGAAAATTTCTGTCACATTTTGGGGGACATTAAAAAGTGGGCGGAGCTACAAACCACCAATCAGATTTTCCCTATTGACTTCAATGAGAAACTTTTAAATTGCTGTCATTCTCACAGTATTTAAGCCAGAATACCCAAACTAGGCACCGTAGGTCATTGGGTGACTGGGGTCAAAAAAAATTAAAAAGTGGGCGGGGTCTACAACGGCCAATCAAATTTCAGCCATTTGTTTAAATGGGAAAAATTCAAACTGCCGCTGCTCTTAGACTGTTAATGGCAGGGTTCCGAAACTTGGCACAGTTGGTCACTGGAGGACTGTGCCAATGTATATCTCATTTTGGGGACGCTAAAAAGTGGGCGGAGCCACAAACAACCAATCAGATTTTCCCTATTGACTTCAATAAGAAACCTTTAAACAGCTGTCATTCTCACAGCACCCAAACTCGGCAAGGTGGGTCAGTGTGAGACAAAGGTCAAAATTTATAAAAGTGGGCGGAGTCTACACTCCACCCAGTTACTCCGCCCACTCCAGTTGTAAGCTACTGGTGGAGGCAAGAACACATCACACAATTTCCCCAGAAATTGTACCTTTTCTAGTTATTATTATTATAGCCAAATTTGCCACCCTAACTCCTCCCACAGTTTTTACACTACATAGACAAAAATTTACCAAAACGTGCAGATTGTACCCGATCGGATTGCTATTACTTTGTGGAGCGATCCCACCCCCGGGGCCCCCGTGGCGGGCCCCGGAAGCCCCCTTTTTTCCCATAGACTTTGACAGGGTAAATTTTCAAATCGCTCCCACTCGCCAGGCTTTGACGCTAAAGTCACCAAACTTGGGTCACTTAGTCATAGGAGTCAACCCGAAAATTTTGGGCACATTTCGGGGACCCCAAAAAGTGGGCGGGGCCACACAGAACCAATCAAAATCTCCCCATTGACTATAATGAGACCTTCAAATTGCTACTCCTCCCACATTTTTAGGAGTACAAACTACAAACTTTGCAGACTTGGTCGGCACCCACCCGAGTACCTTGCTTGTGCTTTGTTACCCGATCCCACCCTCCGGGCCCCTGGGACAGGGCCCCCAAAATCCACGTTTTTCCCATTGACTTTGACAGGGACAATTTTCAAATCGCTCCCAGTCGCACAGATTTTAAACTAAAGTCACCAAACTTGGGTCACTTAGTCATGGGGTCAACCTGAAAATTTCTGTCACATTTTGGGGGACATTAAAAAGTGGGCGGAGCTACAAACCACCAATCAGATTTTCCCTATTGACTTCAATGAGAAACTTTTAAATTGCTGTCATTCTCACAGTATTTAAGCCAGAATACCCAAACTAGGCACCGTAGGTCATTGGGTGACTGGGGTCAAAAAAAATTAAAAAGTGGGCGGGGTCTACAACGGCCAATCAAATTTCAGCCATTTGTTTAAATGGGAAAAATTCAAACTGCCGCTGCTCTTAGACTGTTAATGGCAGGGTTCCCGAAACTTGGCACAGTTGGTCACTGGAGGACTGTGCCAATGTATATCTCATTTTGGGGACGCTAAAAAGTGGGCGGAGCCACAAACAACCAATCAGATTTTCCCTATTGACTTCAATAAGAAACCTTTAAACAGCTGTCATTCTCACAGCACCCAAACTCGGCAAGGTGGGTCAGTGTGAGACAAAGGTCAAAATTTATAAAAGTGGGCGGAGTCTACACTCCACCCAGTTACTCCGCCCACTCCAGTTGTAAGCTACTGGTGGAGGCAAGAACACATCACACAATTTCCCCAGAAATTGTACCTTTTCTAGTTATTATTATTATTATTATAGCCAAATTTGCCACCCTAACTCCTCCCACAGTTTTTACACTACATAGACAAAAATTTACCAAAACGTGCAGATTGTACCCGATCGGATTGCTATTACTTTGTGGAGCGATCCCACCCCCGGGGCCCCCGTGGCGGGCCCCGGAAGCCCCCTTTTTTCCCATAGACTTTGACAGGGTAAATTTTCAAATCGCTCCCACTCGCCAGGCTTTGACGCTAAAGTCACCAAACTTGGGTCACTTAGTCATGGAGTCAACCCGAAAATTTTGGGCACATTTCGGGGACCCCAAAAAGTGGGCGGGGCCATACAGAACCAATCAAAATCTCCCCATTGACTTTAATGAGAACTTTCAAATTGCTACTCCTCCCACATTTTTAGGAGTACAAATTCCAGACTTTGCAGACTTGGTCGGCACCCACCCGAGTACCTTGCTTTTGCTTTGTTACCCGATCCCACCCTCCGGGCCCCTGGGACAGGGCCCCCAAAATCCACGTTTTTCCCATTGACTTTGACAGGGACAATTTTCAAATCTCTCCCAGTCGCACAGATTTTAAACTAAAGTCACCAAACTTGGGTCACTTAGTCATGGGGTCAACCTGAAAATTTCTGTCACATTTTGGGGGACATTAAAAAGTGGGCGGAGCTACAAACCACCAATCAGATTTTCCCTATTGACTTCAATGAGAAACTTTTAAATTGCTGTCATTCTCACAGTATTTAAGCCAGAATACCCAAACTAGGCACCGTAGGTCATTGGGTGACTGGGGTCAAAAAAAATTAAAAAGTGGGCGGGGTCTACAACGGCCAATCAAATTTCAGCCATTTGTTTAAATGGGAAAAATTCAAACTGCCGCTGCTCTTAGACTGTTAATGGCAGGGTTCCCGAAACTTGGCACAGTTGGTCACTGGAGGACTGTGCCAATGTATATCTCATTTTGGGGATGCTAAAAAGTGGGCGGAGCCACAAACAACCAATCAGATTTTCCCTATTGACTTCAATAAGAAACCTTTAAACAGCTGTCATTCTCACAGCACCCAAACTCGGCAGGGTGGGTCAGTGTGAGACAAAGGTCAAAATTTATAAAAGTGGGCGGAGTCTACACTCCACCCAGTTACTCCGCCCACTCCAGTTGTAAGCTACTGGTGGAGGCAAGAACACATCACACAATTTCCCCAGAAATTGTACCTTTTCTAGTTATTCTTATTCTTCTTATTCTTATTATAGCCAAATTTGCCACCCTAACTCCTCCCACAGTTTTTACACTACATAGACAAAAATTTACCAAAACGTGCAGATTGTTCCCGATCGGATTGCTATTACTTTGTGGAGCGATCCCACCCCCGGGGCCCCCGTGGCGGGCCCCGGAAGCCCCCTTTTTTCCCATAGACTTTGACAGGGTAAATTTTCAAATCGCTCCCACTCGCCAGGCTTTGATGCTAAAGTCACCAAACTTGGGTCACTTAGTCATGGAGTCAACCCGAAAATTTTGGGCACATTTCGGGGACCCCAAAAAGTGGGCGGGGCCACACAGAACCAATCAAAATCTCCCCATTGACTGTAATGAGACCTTCAAATTGCTACTCCTCCCACATTTTTAGGAGTACAAATTCCAAACTTTGCAGACTTGGTCGGCACCCACCCGAGTACCTTGCTTGTGCTTTGTTACCCGATCCCACCCTCCGGGCCCCTGGGACAGGGCCCCCAAAATCCACGTTTTTCCCATTGACTTTGACAGGGACAATTTTCAAATCTCTCCCAGTCGCACAGATTTTAAACTAAAGTCACCAAACTTGGGTCACTTAGTCATGGGGTCAACCTGAAAATTTCTGTCACATTTTGGGGGACATTAAAAAGTGGGCGGAGCTACAAACAACCAATCAGATTTTCCCTATTGTCTTCAATGAGAACATTTTAAATTGCTGCCATTTCAACATTGTTAATGCAGGGTTGTTAAACTTAATATATTCGGTTAATAGGTGACTAGAATTCAAATGTTTTAAAGTGGGCGGAGTCTACAGCGGCCAATCAAATTTCAGCTATTTGTTTTAAATGGAAAATTTAAAAATGCCGCTGCTCTTAGACTGTTAATGGCAGGGTTCTGAAACTTGGCACAGTTGGTCACTGGAGGACTGTGCCAATGTATATCTCATTTTGGGGGACGCTAAAAAGTGGGCGGAGCCACAAACAACCAATCAGATTTTCCCTATTGACTTCAATAAGAAACCTTTAAACAGCTGTCATTCTCACAGCACCCAAACTCGGCAGGGTGGGTCAGTGTGAGACAAAGGTCAAAATTTAGAAAAGTGGGCGGAGTCTACACTCCACCCAGTTACTCCGCCCACTCCAGTTGTAAGCTACTGGTGGAGGCAAGAACACATCACACAATTTCCCCAGAAATTGTACCTTTTCTAGTTATTATTATTATTATTATAGCCAAATTTGCCACCCTAACTCCTCCTACAGTTTTTACACTACATAGACAAAAATTTACCAAAACGTGCAGATTGTACCCGATCGGATTGCTATTACTTTGTGGAGCGATCCCACCCCCGGGGCCCCCGTGGCGGGCCCCGGAAGCCCCCTTTTTTCCCATAGACTTTGACAGGGTAAATTTTCAAATCGCTCCCACTCGCCAGGCTTTGACGCTAAAGTCACCAAACTTGGGTCACTTAGTCATGGAGTCAACCCGAAAACTTTGGGCACATTTCGGGGACCCCAAAAAGTGGGCGGGGCCATACAGAACCAATCAAAATCTCCCCATTGACTTTAATGAGAACTTCAAATTGCTACTCCTCCCACATTTTTAGGAGTACAAATTCCAGACTTTGCAGACTTGGTCGGCACCCACCCGAGTACCTTGCTTTTGCTTTGTTACCCGATCCCACCCTCCGGGCCCCTGGGACAGGGCCCCCAAAATCCATGTTTTTCCCATTGACTTTGACAGGGACAATTTTCAAATCGCTCCCAGTCGCACAGATTTTAAACTAAAGTCACCAAACTTGGGTCACTTAGTCATGGGGTCAACGCGCAATTTGTTAGCACATTTCGGAGACCCGAAAATGTGGGCGGGGCCACACAGAACCAATCAAATTCTCCCCATTGACTACAATGAGACGTTCAAATTGCTACTCCTCCCACAGATTTAGGAGTATAAATACCGAACTTTGCACTCTTGGTCGGCACATACCCGAGTATCTTGCTTGTGCTTTGTTAACCGATCCCACCCTCCGGGCCCCTGGGACAGGGCCCCCAAAATCCACGTTTTTCCCATTGACTTTGACAGGGACAATTTTCAAATCTCTCCCAGTCGCACAGATTTTAAACTAAAGTCACCAAACTTGGGTCACTTAGTCATGGGGTCAACCTGAAAATTTCTGTCACATTTTGGGGGACATTAAAAAGTGGGCGGAGCTACAAACCACCAATCAGATTTTCCCTATTGACTTCAATGAGAAACTTTTAAATTGCTGTCATTCTCACAGTATTTAAGCCAGAATACCCAAACTAGGCACCGTAGGTCATTGGGTGACTGGGGTCAAAAAAAATTTAAAAAGGGGGCGGGGTCTACAACGGCCAATCAAATTTCAGCCATTTGTTTAAATGGGAAAAATTCAAACTGCCGCTGCTCTTAGACTGTTAATGGCAGGGTTCTGAAACTTGGCACAGTTGGTCACTGGAGGACTGTGCCAATGTATATCTCATTTTGGGGATGCTAAAAAGTGGGCGGAGCCACAAACAACCAATCAGATTTTCCCTATTGACTTCAATAAGAAACCTTTAAACAGCTGTCATTCTCACAGCACCCAAACTCGGCAGGGTGGGTCAGTGTGAGACAAAGGTCAAAATTTATAAAAGTGGGCGGAGTCTACACTCCACCCAGTTACTCCGCCCACTCCAGTTGTAAGCTACTGGTGGAGGCAAGAACACATCACACAATTTCCCCAGAAATTGTACCTTTTCTAGTTATTATTATTATTATAGCCAAATTTGCCACCCTAACTCCTCCCACAGTTTTTACACTACATAGACAAAAATTTACCAAAACGTGCAGATTGTACCCGATCGGATTGCTATTACTTTGTGGAGCGATCCCACCCCCGGGGCCCCCGTGGCGGGCCCCGGAAGCCCCCTTTTTTCCCATAGACTTTGACAGGGTAAATTTTCAAATCGCTCCCACTCGCCAGGCTTTGACGCTAAAGTCACCAAACTTGGGTCACTTAGTCATGGAGTCAACCCGAAAATTTTGGGCACATTTCGGGGACCCCAAAAAGTGGGCGGGGCCATACAGAACCAATCAAAATCTCCCCATTGACTTTAATGAGAACTTCAAATTGCTACTCCTCCCACATTTTTAGGAGTACAAATTCCAGACTTTGCAGACTTGGTCGGCACCCACCCGAGTACCTTGCTTTTGCTTTGTTACCCGATCCCACCCTCCGGGCCCCTGGGACAGGGCCCCCAAAATCCACGTTTTTCCCATTGACTTTGACAGGGACAATTTTCAAATCGCTCCCAGTCGCACAGATTTTAAACTAAAGTCACCAAACTTGGGTCACTTAGTCATGGGGTCAACGCGCAATTTGTTAGCACATTTCGGAGACCCGAAAATGTGGGCGGGGCCACACAGAACCAATCAAATTCTCCCCATTGACTACAATGAGACGTTCAAATTGCTACTCCTCCCACAGATTTAGGAGTATAAATACCGAACTTTGCACTCTTGGTCGGCACATACCCGAGTATCTTGCTTGTGCTTTGTTAACCGATCCCACCCTCCGGGCCCCTGGGGCGGGCCCCCGAAAACCTCTTTTTTTCTCCCATAGAGTTTTATTGGAAAAATGCAAATGTTTGTCACTCATACAGCTTCGGAGTGAAACTCACCAAACTTGGGTCACTCAGTCATGGGGTCAACCTGAAAATTTCTGTCACATTTTGGGGACATTAAAAAGTGGGCGGAGCTACAAACAACCAATCAGATTTTCCCTATTGACTTCAATAAGAAACCTTTAAATTGCTGTCATTCTCACAGTATTTAAGCCAGAATACCCAAACTTGGCACCGTAGGTCATTGGGTGACTGGATTCAAAAAATAATGAAAAAGTGGGCGGAGTCTACAACGGCCAATCAAATTTCAGCCATTTGTTTAAATGGGAAAAATTCAAACTGCCGCTGCTCTTAGACTGTTAATGGCAGGTTTCCCAAACTTGGTACAGTTGGACAATTTAGGATTAGGATAAAAAATTTGAAAAGTGGGCGGGGCCAAAAACAACCAATCAGATTTCTTTCATTGATTTCAATATGGAAAAAAAAAAAATCAGAAAATTGAAAAATGCTGCCATGATTGATGTCAGGGGCTTCAAATCGCTGAGATCAGGTCATAGATTACTTTGGATTCAAAAAATTTAAAGTGGGCGGAGCCAACAACAACAAATCAGATTTTCCCTATTGTCTTCAATGAGAAAATTTTAAATTGCTGCCATTTCAACATTGTTAATGGCAGGGTTGTTAAACTTAATATATTCGGTTAATAGGTGACTAGAATTCAAATGTTTTAAAGTGGGCGGGGGTCTACAACGGCCAATCAAATTTCAGCTATATGTTTTAATGGGAAAATTTAAAACTGCCGCTGCTCTTAGACTGTTAATGGCAGGATCCCCAAACTTGGTACAGTTGGACAATTTAGGATTAGGATTAAAATTCAGAAAAGTGGGCGGGGCCAAAAACAACCAATCAGATTTTCCCTATTGACTTCAATAAGAAACCTTTAAACAGCTGTCATTCTCACAGCACCCAAACTCGGCAAGGTGGGTCAGTGTGAGACAAAGGTCAAAATTTATAAAAGTGGGCGGAGTCTACACTCCACCCAGTTACTCCGCCCACTCCAGTTGTAAGCTACTGGTGGAGGCAAGAACACATCACACAATTTCCCCAGAATTGTACCTTTTCTAGTTATTATTCTTATTATTATAGCCAAATTTGCCACCCTAACTCCTCCCACAGTTTTTACACTACATAGACAAAAATTTACCAAAACGTGCAGATTGTGCCCGATCGGATTGCTATTACTTTGTGGAGCGATCCCACCCCCGGGGCCCCCGTGGCGGGCCCCGGAAGCCCCCTTTTTTCCCATAGACTTTGACAGGGTAAATTTTCAAATCGCTCCCACTCGCCAGGCTTTGACGCTAAAGTCACCAAACTTGGGTCACTTAGTCATGGAGTCAACCCGAAAACTTTGGGCACATTTCGGGGACCAAAAAGTGGGCGGGGCCATACAGAACAACCAATCAAAATCTCCCCATTGACTTTAATGAGACCTTCAAATTGCTACTCTCCCACATTTTAGGAGTACAAATTCCAGACTTGCAGACTTGGTCGGCACCCACCCGAGTACCTTCTTTTGCTTTGTTTACCCGATCCCACCCTCCGGGCCCCTGGGACAGGGCCCCCAAAATCCATGTTTTTCCCATTGACTTTGACAGGGACAATTTTCAAATCGTCCCAGTCGCACAGATTTTAAACTAAAGTCACCAAACTTGGGTCACTTAGTCATGGGGTCAACGCGCAATTTGTTAGCACATTTCGGAGACCCGAAAATGTGGGCGGGGCCACACAGAACCAATCAAATTCTCCCCATTGACTACAATGAGACGTTCAAATTGCTACTCCTCCCACAGATTTAGGAGTATAAATACCGAACTTTGCACT